>NC_081409.1:213215756-213218256 GCF_030272615.1 Cryptomeria japonica | reverse complement strand
TAGATTTGCAAATTAGAGGCCAAGCGGACATAAAATCTAGAAGTTTTTCATTTCTTACAGTATGATATTCAATCATATCAAAGAACCATTCCCAACAGCTACTTGTGAAAGTGCATACAAAAAGCAAATGATTGGTAGTTTCTTCCTCTTTTTTGCACATTATACACCTACTAAGACCTGCTATGCCAATAGATTTTAATCTGCTTCCTGTCAAAACTCTGTCCTATAAGGCTATCCAAAGAAACGCTCTTGCTTTTGGAAGGATTCTGTTATGCCAACATAATTTGTATGGCCATTCTGGATTCCTGATTCTCTTCCTCTGGATCTCATATCCCCATTTGACTTTATAGTCTCCTGATTTAGTAGCACACCAAAATACTTTATCATCTTTATCTAACACAAATATGTGTCTTTAGGATAATAGCTGCTCTAATTTTGGGATAATAGCTGCTCTAATTTTGCACATAGGTCCCTATTACCTATGCTACATTTCTTCCATTCCACTCTCTCCCCTAGCAAACCTCCAGGAACAAAATAATCCTAAACTCTACTACCTATGCTAGCTTCCACCAGATTGATCCATTCATGATCCTCAAATATTTCCTTTAGTGGTTTCTCTCCTCCCCAAGAATCTGACCAAAATTTGGCCTTCATACCATTACCAATATTCCAAGATAGATGGTCTCTGAGTAAACTTCTGCTGTCCCAAATGAAATTCCAAACTGGAGACCCTTTTTCTGAATTTGCCATTGTGAAGATCCTTTCTTCCTCCAAAGAGTCCAAATATTTAATCCTAAATACTCTGCACCATAATCTATTTGGGTTCTTAAAAAATTTCTAGGCTAGCTTGGCTCCCAAAGCTTTATTTTGCAATTCCATTTTTCTGAGTCCTGCTCCTCCTTCCTCCTTAATGAGGCAGGCCATATCCTAGTTGATCAGAGGGATTCTCCTTACCTCTTTGGAACCTTCCCTTAAAAATTTCTTAAGCAAACCATCCAAGTTGTTATATGCTTGTCTAGACATCTTGAAACAAGACATACTACATATTGGGATCGCTAACAATACAGACTTGATCATCTGTATCCTTCCAGCCTGTGATAGCCATTTATTTTTCCACAAATTCAACTTCCCTTTGCATTTATTAACCACTTCTTCCCATAGCTATTTTTGGTATGAACTTGTTCCTATTGAGATTCCTAAATATTTTAGCGAAAACTCCCCTTTTGGAAACCTTAAGATCTGCAAAACAGAATTCCAATTTTGTCTGCTAGTATTTAGAAAGAAAATCTTAGATTTTTCTTTATTCATGTGTTGGCCCGACTCCTTTGCGTATTCCTCCAAAGTCTTCTTGATTGCCTCTGCTTCTCTAATTGACACAACACCAAACAAGAGGGTATCATCCACGAATTGGGAGTGTGTCATATTTACCAACTCTGGATGAATTGAAATTCCTTTCCAAACACCCTCCCTATGCTTATTCTTTATGCTATTCCCGAGGACCTCGGCCATCAGAATGAAGAGGGAAGGTGACAAGGAATCTCCCTGTCTCAACCCGTTAGTTGCAGCAAAGAAACCACATACTGCTCCATTAACTACAATAGAGAAGCAAACAAAAGAAATGCAAAATTTAATGCATTCAATCCACTTATTGTCGAATCCAAACCTCCTTAATACATGCTCTAGGAAATACCAAAGTACTCTATCATATGCTTTGGAAACATCCAACTTGATCGCCATCCCTTTGATCCTATCCTTGGCCATCGAATGGATAACTTCTGATGTTAGAATAATGCTATCCGCGAGCTCCCTACCAGGAGTGAATCCATTCTAATTCTCTGAAATGAGTCTGTGCAAAATCTTTTTTAATCTCTCTGACATGGCTTTAGATTAAATTTTGTAAAGGGCATTACATAGTGAAATAGGCTGATAGTCTGACATAGATGCACATGTAGGTTTTTTTGGAATTAGTACTATCATTGTATGATTGATAGATTTAACAAACCTCCTGTTCTTCCTGAAATATTCAACTACCTCAAAAATATCTTCTCCCATGAAGTCCCAACGTCTCAAAAATACCTCTGCTATGAAACCATCAGGACCCGAAGCTTTATGGGGATGCAATGAAAATGTGGCCTTTTTCACCTCTTCAATTGAGAAACGTGCCAATAGCATCTCATTATCTTCTTGATTTAGCAATTTCTCGATGGTTCTATCAACCAACGGGATACTTTCCTTCTCATCAGTTTCCCAGGTACCCAAAACTCTAGTAAAATGATCAACCGCTGCTATCTCTATTTCTTCCTTTGAGGAGCAATTCTTGCCAGTATTATCCTGAATGCCTGTTATTCGGTTTTGAGATATCCTCTCCTTTACTGATGCATGAAATAATTTTGTAGTGGAATCCCCTTTCATGATCCATAGTTCTCTCGACTTATCCCTCCAATATAGTTCTTCTCTTCGCAAAACTTTCATGTACTCATCCTTCAATCTCTTCTCCAAT
>NC_081409.1:213058256-213208256 GCF_030272615.1 Cryptomeria japonica | reverse complement strand
CACAATATCTAAAAAATTAACAATAAATTAATCTAAACAAATAAAAATAAGATTGAAATTTTTACTATAACTTATCACCACCATGCAACTTTTTTTAAAAATAATTAAAAAAATATTATATTGTACCCTTGTGAACGAATTTAACTAAAATACTAATTTCATAAGATGAATGATACAATTGATCTAGATCAATGGCTCTTTCCATCTCTACTCTTGGGCTGCTCAATATGGTTTTTTACTTGTAGTACTGCAAACTATTTTTGCCGCTGCTCGTTGATTGCCCTTCCTTCCAGCTTCGTTCTGTTTTATGCTACCTTTCCTTAGCAGGTAAGTTTTTGTCCCCTTTTCTGAAATGC
Source organism: Cryptomeria japonica (assembly GCF_030272615.1). Lineage (NCBI taxonomy): Eukaryota > Viridiplantae > Streptophyta > Pinopsida > Cupressales > Cupressaceae > Cryptomeria > Cryptomeria japonica. The sequence continues at coordinate 213,207,900 of NC_081409.1, read as the reverse complement.
CTTTGTGTCTTTGTCGGATATGTACCCTCTAAGGATGTTTGTCTAACTCCTGATATTTGTCGTTTTTTCTTTCTTTCTTTCTTTTAGTCGTTTTATCGTTTGTTTGGTTCCTTATTGCCCAGGGTTTAAGACTTTTATAGGTCAATCTCTGTATAAGAAACCCCACGCTATTTACGGTTTTTGTCGTTGGCTTTCCCTTCCTGCATCTAGCCGCCTCCTGGATCCTTATGTTCATTCGGTGCCTATTCCTGAGGTTTGGATGGATGTGTTGAATGGGTTATCAACAAGGCCGTGTTTAATTCATATTTAAAGGCTTTACGCGGTATTGCCGACCTCACATTGATTCTCTCCTTCTCAAATTCCACTATATAATGTTAAATCGTGGTTTGCATTTCAATCACATTCAATTCTCAGTTGATATCCTCTTCTTGGGAAATATGGCTGGCTACTTGCGCTTGAGCTTCATTTTTCTGTGTGTATTTATATGTTGTTGCAGCGACCGTGTGATGGGAGGAGATCCTGATTCCTTGCAAGATTTCTGTGTTGCAGACATGCAAGGCATAGGTAAAGTTTCATGCATGGAAATTCGTTTTTTTCTGTTTTAGCTCTCTGTGTACATGTAAGAGTACTAAGCAAATGAGAATATGAATGTGAATATGAACAGTTTCAGTGAACGGCTTCTCTTGCAAGGACCCCAAAATGGTTTCAGCAGAGGACTTCTTCTTCAGCGGGCTTCGACGAGGGGACACAAACAACGCAGTAGGGTCTAACGTAACAGCAGCCAACGTTAACCAGATTCCGGGGTTAAACCATTTGGGAATATCGTTGGTCCGCATAGACTACGCTGTGGATGGAATTAATCCTCCTCACACCCATCCAAGAGCCACAGAAATCCTGGTTTTACTTGAAGGCAAACTGCTAGTGGGATTCATCGATACAACAAACAAGTTTCACAGCAAGGTGTTGGAGAAAGGAGACGTGTTTGTGTTTCCCAAGGGATTGCTACATTTCCAGCATAATGTGGGGGTGGGAGATGCAGTGGTCATCGCTGGTTTGAGCAGCCAGAATCCAGGAGTTCAGGTTACTGCCAATTCTCTGTTTGCCGCAAATCCTCCTATGCCAGATGGTGTATTGACCAAGGCCTTCCGCAGCGACAAAGCACTTATCGATTTCATTCAGGGCAAGTTCATGTAACAGCTTCCTATTACCATTCCTTATTTATCATTCCTCATTTTTAGTATATGGAAGAAGTGGCAAAGCAGGCCAACGAAATAAGAATGACAATCATAGTTTTTGATGTGTGTGGCTTGATGACCAAATCGTTTTTAGAAACTAGTATATGTAATGGAATTATTTGGGAAGTTAAAGCAATTATTTATCCAATAGCACGCAATCGCTTCAAAGTCAGTAAATAATACCGAAAAGGCTTTCGAAATGATTTTCATCCTGTAAGGCAATTCCATTCAATTTAATTTAAGTTAGATAAAATATATAATATTTACATATATTTTTATAAATACTTGTTTAATATCACAATCTTTAGTATAATAATGTTAGTTGATATATCTATTACGTTGAATATGTTGTTATCTTCAATTTTTTTGTTTCATACAACAAAAATATTCACTTATATATACATGATTGGTATTCATTATAATCTCTTATAAAATATAACCATTAAATATTCACCATATAGTAGAACAAGGTATCTAATGTAATGTTGGTAGACCTTAATATGATTTGTCCTAGCATGAAACATTAGACTTTTTGAAAATTGGATAATGGTTTGATTGTCACACTAGAGTAAACAAGGCTATGTTAGCACCATTAATTATTTTGTAGTTATTCATTTTTACTGTGTTTTGATTGACCTTTCAGCTATAATCGATAAGAGAAATTCTGCACTAAGATTTTATTTGTAACATGAAAAATAAATACCCTTACAATTTCACATTATGGTTTTTGCTCACTTTTATGCCCATTCCTTTATTCTATTTGTAGGCTCATTTTGACCTTTACTTTAGTCTTTTTCTTTCTGTAAGTGCTTAGTTCTTATCTCCTATGAAATTTTGTGTAAATTTTTATGTCATTTTTTGTCAGGCTTGTGTTTTTCTAGTGTCTCATCACTTTTGAGGTAAACTTATTCAAACACTAGTGTGACGTGTCAATGTTTGTGTAATGTGCTAGCATCCCTTGACATTTTCTTGTTTCGTGGTTATTGCAAAATATTTTTCCACTTGTAACTTACCCATGTCAATAGAATTTCTTACGATTAATCCAAGTAGTCTCATCATTTTGTATTCTATCTTAGTTTTGAATCAACCTTTTTACTTGGAACACTCTCTTGGTCTCTCTTCTTGCATGTTTGACATTCCTTAGAACTTTAGTAGCATCATACAACATTCTTATTGTGGCTTTCTTGGTAGATGAGTACTTATCTTAAGTGGTATAATACACTCCATAAAAGACTACTATTTAAAGGAAGTGTATTTCCTTCTGGGATAATTAACAAAATAATTTACCTAAGAAAATAAAAAATCATATTGCATACTTCAATGTATGTCACATAGACTTCATATTGACTTCTAATTGTCGACTAAAATACACTAAGTCAGAAGACAATAAATAGATTGAAAAATTTAGAGTAATTAAAGTGAGTAAAAATAATAAATAGAATGCTACAACTAACACCATTAACAATTACATTGAGGATGGTATATAAACCATCTAAACCTTTATAAGAATGATTAACAACAATACATAATGAAAATAATGAGTGTCTATAACTACATCGAGTTATAAGTTTTTTACAAACATAAATAATACCAAAGTAACAAACATCAAGCAAAAAGGAATATATGAATACTTATAAATATCCTTTAACCAAAATATCAAACCCTCTCTATAAAATAGTTAATGGAAAAGACTAAAGATTTATTCAACATGGGTATGAGCTTGTGGAGAATTCAAATAAATTATGTTCCTCTACAAGAATAAAATAAAGATCTAACTCGTTCTAGAATTCAATCCCATTGCATTGAATGACTTTGCTATGTGTTACAATTCATTTTGAGGAACTTATTTTGGATGTGTCCAACACAATTAATATATTCAACCCAATATTCAAGTGTAAGTGAGTGTGCTAAATTAGGAAATAACCCATGTCTTTCATAGATCTATTTTCCTCTCTACTACACCTTTTTTTTAGTGTGAAGTGTGTTAAATATCAATAAATTTAATAGTAAAAAATTACTCAAAGCATTAGTTCGCATATTGTCAATCATTTTTTGTGCAAATAATAATGATGTAAATTTTCCATAGTCTTTCTTGAAATGAGCCTTGAAATATAAAAATTTATCATAGATTTCTTTTTTTATAAAAGGTAAAAAGTTTATGTTTATCTAGAATAATAATCAATGAAGGTAAGAATGTAGCAAGACTTGCTAAAGTAAAAGGATGATAAGGGATCCACCAAGTCATTGTGAACCAAGTTATGGACTTTTGAAACCATCCAAGCCTTTCCTTTGTCAAACTTATCCTTTTGAAACAACCTAAACAAACACCATTAAAAAATGATCGAAGGAAGATATGTGACCATGTCACATGTGTTGAGTTTGTAATAGTAGCTTCGATAGTTGAACTAGTCATGCCATTTTTTGTTTACAAAATATGAATGGGTGATGGATATGGTAGTGCCAATATCAATTTCAGGGATCGTTGAAATCCATGATAATTTTTGAATAATTATGAATTTTTTTATTTTAATTAGTTTTTAATGTATTTAATCATGGAAATGGTTAAATATAAGATTTTATTTTTATTTTTTTAAATTAGGTCAAAATTTAAAAAATATTATTATGGTATTCTTCCAAAAAAGTAGGGTGCAAAGGAATTTAGAGATTTTTACCTCCTCTAATTGGATGAAATAAATTAAATTTTAATAGGGTATCTAGGAAAAATCATAGAGTCTCTCATTTATGAGATCTTATAAATTATAAAAAAGGAGATGTTCTTACCATTCGAAAATAATTATAACACCATAATAGAATCAAATGGTTTGATGTTAAGGTTGATAATATGATAATTGATGGAATATCTACCACAATAATATCTATGACTTGTGTAGATTAGTTGGATCATCATAGAAGCTAAGTTTTTGGTTACGAAAAAAATAGGTTTTGAGGGGACCCAAAACCTCGTACACTAGGTTTTGAAGGGATGTGAAACCTTCTAGAATTAAACATGAATCCAAAACCCACAAGAAGAACGCTACACAAAATAAAAACCAAGACTAATAGCATCCAACAGTTAACCAAACATCAGTAAGGTAGTAGAGATCAAGAAAATCCACCCACCAGGCCTAAGCAATCAAACCAGAGATATCAGAAATGAGATAAAGGTTTTGCAAGACTCTTAACTAGAAATAGGGGTTTCGACACAACTCCCATATCCTAACCATCAAGGGTTCACCCATGCAACCTAGAAAAATCCTACACCTAGAAATGAATACTTTCAAAGAGTAAGAAACATTAAAGAACATGATAGATCCATAAACCAAGGGTTTAACCAAGACACCCTTAACCTTCAGAATAGGTTTTAACATTTCTCCCAAAACCTAGCAAAGACTCTCTATCTTAAAGTCATCTCCCTACTAGCCAAACCCCTCTCCACCTCAATATAAAAGGGACCCACCTCAATAGGAGCAGAAGAGAAGTTGACCAACAACAAGAAAAGAAAACCATGATTCAAACCCGCAATCAAGTAGCTAGAGACATGAGTAGGCCACAAAGAGAAGCAACCAACCCCTCCCACCAAGAAAAACACCACCTCCATAACCAATACTACCACCTCAATAGGAAAAGTGAAAGAGGGAGAGGAGAGAAAAACTATGCCAGACCCATACCACGACTACACAAGAATACTCCACCTTGATAGGAGCCATGCATGCGAGAATCCATCCAAGAATGACAAAAGCCCACATGAGAAGAGGAGGCATTGAGTAACATTAGGTATGAGAACAACCTTGAGAAGAAAAAACCCTAACCAAAAACAAGACACGACCAACCTAGGCCCTTAAAAACTACTAGCAACTACCTAACCATTGAGAAGAACATGACCAATGATATCCCAAACACCAAAAGTGCTACTAAAAAGAAAAGACAAGGAAGTCCAAGGAGTACATCAAAGAAAACCCTACAGGGAGGCAAAGAGGAAAAAACCCATAACAGGGATCCACAAAACCAAAAATCTCATTGGAAAGAAAGAGAGAAACACCAAAATAGAGCCCCACACAAGAAAAAATCCAAATCCATCAATGAAGAGAGCGCAAGTATAGTCTCCAATAGAGGAGAACCTAAGACAAGAAAACCTAGAAGCGCAACAACTCAAAAAGGAATAGACACCAGCAAGCCGAGGGAAGCAGACAAACTCCAAATAGTGTTGAAACCATAGATGAACCATAGAAAAATACTTGAGACAAGGCCCAAATAAAAACTCCCATACATGCAACGGGAAGCTAATTTAGAGAGAACCAAAAAATGCCCAAAAAAACCCCCAAAACCCCCAAATGAGAGACCTTACAAAGGGACAAAGAAACCACAAGGGAAAACCAGCCATTGGCAAGGAATCAATATGCCCACCACCCCCTCCCTATTCTCCTCATCTGCCTTTGCATTGTCCCCTCCATCTTCTCCATCTTGAACAAACGCATAACTCCCACCCTCGCTCATTGTCCCCTTCGACAACAACTATCATATCCTAGAAGGTCAGTATTGCTATCATGTTTGACAATTTTAAACTTTACATGCAAGTAGAGAATGAAATACAGTTGATTAGTTAAACTAAACAAAAAAATCCATTTCCATCTTATTATCTTATCTTTTTAGTTCCCTCTAGGTAGATTACATCTTTTTGGTTTATTTTCTATAATGCATGTGTCTTTGTCGGATATAAATATTCTTTTAATTTTATTTGTCTAATACATTTTGTTCATTATATTTTGCTTCAAAATGCCTCTTAATTCTACTTTTCTATCATTTTTTTATTTCATGTATATGGTGGCATTTTGGTTCCTTATGTACCAACACAAACTTTCCTTTATCTTTTATAGGGTTTAAGATTTTTTTCAATTACTCTTTGATAACTTTAAATAGCATTTAACATGGTCACAATTCTTCATTTGAGGCCCCAATTGTGAACTTTATTCAATCTGACTAAGATGCTTCTCCAATGCATACATATATTCTTAGAAGTACTAGAACTCCTAAAGGTGGATAATATCACAATCTCTTCCTCTTAATAGTTATATGATGAAATAGGCTCTCCTCCTTAGATATTATTCACAAAAAGAATAAAAAATTAGGATGTCCTAGTCATTTTGGAAGAAAAGGGGTTAGGAAATGGGTTAATGATGCACCCTAAAGATAGTAGGTAGATTGACAAGACTTAAGTGGCCTCTTAAAAGGATAACCAAATATAGATAGATGACACATGTATGGTTTGATTAGGTATAATTATGCGAGAAGAAGATGGTTAGAAGCAAGAAATTTGTGTTGGATAAAGATGGAGAATTTTTCTTGTAAAGGGAATAAAATGTGTGAATAATTATGAAAATAGATATAAATTTTGTGCATGAGTAGAGGTATTTAATAAAAAAGTTATGATATGTGATGATCATGTATGTTGGAGTTACACATATATGTCTTTGTTATCATTGATGTAAAACCTATCAATATGATCCGGATGTTGGCACTATTGATTCAGATGTATTGTTATGGTTCAGTAGCATTGTGTTTTTCGTGTTGATGGTTTGTAGTATGGAAGTAATGCATAGCATAAGTGTATGGTGCAGTGTTTTTCTCTAGATTGTGTTTCATATGTCTAATTGTATTTGGCTACTGGTCTAAATGTCTATTTGATTAGTTATATACTACAAAGTTATTTGCAGATTGATGATATTCTTTATAAATAAGTTAGGTTGATGAGATGAGGTATTTCCTGAGAAGTAATGTTTTTTATTTGGTCAGAAAGTGATGTTGACTGATTTGTTGAATAGTATTATGGTCTGGAATATGTGTTCATGCTAGATATATTTTAGATGGTTATTTTGATTATTTCAAAAGTATTTTTGGTAGCCTGATTTCATATTTTTAGTTGTTTGGATAAATTGTTTTTGGGTGACATTGTTGACAATAATTAGTTCTTGTATTGTGTGGAGGAATGAACTTCTTTACTTGTCCTAATATCATTCCAAGAGTCTTATAGATCAGTTTTTATTATTCCTAAGGAGTTGTGTTTCTTCTATGGTAGACCGCTTATTCTATTTTTGGGTTTGGATTAAGATATTTTGTGTAAAATATATCGGTTTGTACTATTTTTTGTTTGTGCAGTTGTGTATAGAAATCTTTTTGGAAGGTGAGCCAACATGGTGTAGATCCTTACATGATTTTATTTGTTTTGTATTTATTGCATCAATTATTTTGGGCCGATGGTAATATACAGGTTACATCTACTTGTGGCTGACGTTATGAAGAATAGTATTGATCCAGGTGGCATATAATGAACAACTTAGTTGGGTGATGGATATAGAATGATGTGCGAAGAAGGGTATCTAACAATGAGTTAATTTTTGGTGTGAGGTTGTGTGAAAAAACAATTTAGAAGTGTTATTGTGATAGATGAGCTTTAATCTATGAATTGTTATCAGGATATTAAGAGATTATAGATTCTCAAAGAATTCAATTTTCTAATTCTATTATATCTAGACAGTTGCCATGTATCTTGCCCTAAAGAAGTGATCATCATTTGAGCAATTCCTTCTATTGTATCTTTTCCTAAGGTAGTGCGCCTTATCTTGCAAGTCTGAAGTAGTGAGCTCCCTAGTCTATGGCCTAAAACTTTTTTAAATAGTTAATATATATATATATATATATATATTGTGAGTTATAATCTCATTCTAATTTTTCCCAATTTGGGTTTTATAAATAAAAATATTATTGTTGTTATGTGGATGCATTTTCTATTTTTGTTATTTATTTTTATGCACATTGGTTTGGATAGATATTATAATTTAAGAAGTTTGATCTAATCAAGTTTTTAGTATATAGTGATTCATCCCCCCCTCTCAGCATCTGATAGTGTTTAACAATTGGTATGAAAGACTTGGTTCCTAAAGAGTCATCTTAACCATGGTGAGGTAGATATGGAATTTCGAAAACTATATTTGAAGAAGAATTGAATGACATGTATGTTATTGATCAAAACAATTAGGATGATGTTGATGGTGTGGTTGACATGGAAAGTGAATTGAGATCTTCTTTGGAAAACTTGGATGACAATAAAGAAGAGCATAAGAAGGCAATTGAAAAGATTTCTTTCTTACGAAACCTACTTGATAAGGGAAAGAAGATCGATGAATTTGAGACAAATCTTGATGAAACAACAAAAGAATGCTCCTAACTTGAAGAAGATCTAACCAGACTTAGAAGGTAATTGAAAAATGCAAAGGATCGGATTGACAATGGGTTGAAATACAAAGGTGGTAGTGAAGTGCTAGATGTTGTGATCAATTCTGAGAAAAAAGGTAAAGATAAAGGTGGGATTGGCTATGAAGAAGGTGACTGTTCAAAGGAAGATAAAGGAAAAGTCAAGATCAATGATGGTTTGAATATCTCTAATGAAGATCAAAATATTTTTTGTTTAAACTGAAACTCAAAGAGTATTAGGAGACCTCCTCTTGTTCCCTCTAGGCATTCATCTTTTAATGGTAATTTTTTTTCAAACAATGGACTCAAACATATAGCTAGTGAATGCAGATATCAAATTAGAAATAAATCATTTAATGGAAATTGTCACTATTGCAATAAGTTTGGACACAAAGTAAATGAGTGTAGAAGTAGGTTGAATTGGAATATAAATGGAAATTTAGGCTTAGGCATAAATGTTCAATACTTCAGTGGATATTGTTGTTGTTGTAATTCATATGGCCATAAGGCTGTTGAGTATAGGACAAATAAGAATTTTGGAAGTAGACCTCAGAGAGGTCTAGTATACTACAAATGTAATGAGATGGGACATATTGTGAAATAGAAATGATAAATCTAATGGTCTAGAAAAGAGAATTAATATCAATGAAGAAAAGGAGAATATGAAGATGACATGGGTGATGAAATCAGATGATAAGGTTGAGTAAATGGTTGAAGATGGATCTGCAACGTCTGTGGGTGCTAACCACTCTTCCGATAACTAAATTAGACAACATTATCTGAGGGGGAGAGATCAACACCGATATTTTTGTACCCTTTTAGTTTATGTTGGTTTTTTCTCAGCATCGAAGATGTTTAAAAGGAATTTTTTATGGCTCTTGAGTATTTTTGGTGATCAAGAACTTTTTTTGTGGTTTTGGGTGTATAGTGTATGAGCCTTTTGAAAACCTTTCAAAAAGCCTGAGTGGCAATTATTTACTAATTTTTAGAATTCATTTATGAAATTGTGATTGAGGAGTTGTTGAGTGCAAAGAGGTGAAAAGGCGTCCATTCAAACATATTTTTTAATTTTATGATCTTTCAATGATAAATTCTATAATTGTTAGTATTCATAATAAGGCTCAACCTGTTTTCAAGAATCATTTGTTTATTTTAGTAGTAGGAGACCCTATTGGTGGGTTTTTTGATGTTCTTGATAAAGTTCTGCATAGAGAAAATGTCTATTGTTATATTCATTTTTTCCAAGAAGAGTACAATCATAGAAAAATCAATGATTTTTTAACATAATTCATCTAGTCGATGGTGCACAAAGATTTAAAGAAGAATATGCAAGTTTAGAGAATATGAGTTTGGATGCATGGAGCAATTGCCCTTTGTTCTATAATGAAGAGATAATTAAGATTGTATTGAGTAGAATTCTTTGATATTATCTATGGTTGGACCGAACATACTTGAGCTCTAAAATTGCCCAAAGTGATGTGATTGGCATATGCTCTACAGTAAAGGTACCTTCTATAAAGTCAATAAAGAATGAAGAGGTGAATAGATTAACTAGTGTTGTACTAAATAACAGATCTCTTAGAATTGATAGCATTGTTGATTTGGGAGTTATATATGTGACAGTAAGAATTTTGTACAAGGTGTATTACTAAAATCGAGAAGGCTCGTCTTCTTCCACTATAGTGTATGTCAATTATCAATTGGTGAAGGAGAATGTTGACTATGATTTAGGTGATCCTTTGAGGTGTCAGTTGTTTGACAACCTCTAGTTGACAAAGGATGATATGTACCCCATCTGATATGGTCTCCTATTGTTTTCTTGGTTTTCTATTTTCTTAATGAGTTGTCTGAAATGAAGAATGTTGTGTGGAGCAGATATGTTATTATTGGTAGTCAAATTAAGGAGTATTTGGATAATTTGAATGATAGTGATGTTTTTTGTCTTAAGTTCTCTTTGGATCTACAGAAAGAGATGGTTATGAGGAATCAAATTCCTCTAAAGGTTGTGTAATGGTATAAGGATGATATTACTTTCATAGTTGATAAGGATAATTGTTTAATTGAAGTTGTAGGAATTTATGGGTGTCAAAGCTTCCCTATGAAGTGTTAGAAGATGAATGTTTGAGAATTATAGAGATACTTCTTAAAATGCCTAAAGAATTGAGTGAAAAAAGATTCAGGACATATGATGAGATTGTGGAGATGTCTCATAGAAAGAAAGTCAATAAAGTTGAAAGTATATCAAAAGGCAAGAGATCTAGGAAATTGTCTAAAAAGGCTTCTTCCTTTGTATCTAAGGTGTTGAAGTTTGAGCATGTGAGTCTAGAAAGAAAAGAATCTGCAAAATTTGTAATTGTGGAAAGTGATGATGAAGAACCACGAAAGGCCAATGTACAGAAGAATGTTGTGATTGAATAAATGATTGTTGATTCACTTTCTCATTTTGAGGAAAGTTCTCTTAATGTTGATAAAGTGGTTGGCTTGATTGAATGAACTAATTTTCTAAAGGATGTTGATGAGTTGTATCTTACTATTACAACATATGATCAAGAAATTATTGAACAAGAATGTGTGACATATTTTCTCTAGAATAATCATGTTCCTAATAATATTTTTAATGTTCTTCTTCTAGTGCTAGTATAATTTTTGATTGTGTGAATGGCTTCTGCTAGAAGTGTTAACAATGAATCAAGTGAACCCTGTATAGAGACAAATTTGGTAGAGAAAATGATGACACATCTTAATCTTAAACATGACTTGCTTGAGTTCAGGAAAGTGATTGGATAATGCTATATGGTTGTAATGGTATTGTTTGAGGTGGCCTATTACCACAAAGAAATTTAAGGATGAGATTGACTCTATTGTCTCAGCTTACCGAATTAGCTCGTCCATTTGATACCTACAAGGATGAAAATGGTGCTATGAGATCTAAGTTTTGAGTTCTTCACTCTTAGTTGCACTAAAGGAAGAGACAAAAAGATGAGTATATAAAATCATTCTTTGATCTTAAGGATGTGATGGAATTGGGGTTGTCTACATTTATTATTAATTGGCAGAAGATGAAAAGGTAGAGCGAAGTTTGATGAATGCATATAATTTTGATGTTGCATTTAGTCTATGTTTTGAATGTGAATTTTAAGTACAATTATTTTAATCACTATTCGCTCATGGAATTATTCTCTTGTAGGTTTGAAGAATTAGTTCAAAGAGATTTGGCCTATCAATGCATGACAATTTCTATGGGTTGTTGTATGAAGGTACTTGTACTAAGTTTTATCCTTTTTTGTTATTTTTGTTGGGGAGTTGTAGTTATGATTAGATTGTTTTTTGGCAAGGGGGGTTATCATTTGTTTTTTATGTCAAAGGGGGAGAGATCTTATTAATAGAGGGAGAATTTTTTAAGGAGAAATATATTTGTTGTTTCCATCAATGACAAATAGGGAGATTGTTACACATATATGTCTTTGTTGCTATTAATATCAAACCTCTCAATATGATCCAGATGTTGGTATTGTTGGTCCAGATTTATTGTGATGTATTGAGATGTATTTTTATAGTTATATAGATTGTGTTTATGGTGTTGTTGTTTTTTAGTACGAAAGTGATGCAGAGAAAAAGTTTATGGTGGAGTATTTTGTCTCACATCTTTTCTCTAGATTGTGTTCTTGATACCTGATTGTATCTGGTGGTTGGTCCAAATGTCTATCTGATTGCTTATATACTGCAAAGTTATTTACAACTAGACGATGTGATTTCTACATAGATTAGGTTGATGACATGAAGTATTTCTTGAGGAGTAATGTTCTTTGTTTGGTCTTGAAGTGATGTTGATTGATCTGGTTAATAATATTATGGTCTAGAATATGTGTGTGCACTAGATATGTTTAAAATAGCTATCTTGATTATTGCAGATATATTTTTGGTAGCTTGATTTTAGATTTGCAATTGTTTAGATAAGTTGTTCTTGGGTGACATTGTTCCCTATAATCAATTTTGGTATTGTTTCAAGACTATGTGGAGGAATGTACCGCTTTACCCATCCTGATATTATTCCAAGAATGTATTATTCCTAAGGAGTTGTGTTTCTTTTATCATGAACTACTTATTCTATTTTTGTGTCTGAATTAAAATATTTTGTGTAAGACAGATTGCTTTGTACTATTTCGGGTCCATCCAGTTGTGTATAGAATTATTTTTGGAAGGTAAAACAACATGGTGTAGATCCTTACATGATATTTTTTGCATTCCACATTTGTTTCATTCATTAGTTTGGGCCAATGGTAATATACATGTTAGATCTACTTGTTGTCAACCTTATGAAGAATAGTGTTGATCCTGATGGTATTTAATGAATAGTTCAATTGGGTGATAGATATAAAATGGTATGCGAGAATGAGTTGAGTTGTGGTGTGAGGTTGTGAGAAAAATAAGTTTGGAAGTTTTATTGTGATAGATGAGCTTTAATATATGAATTGTTATTAGTATATTGACAGATGCCATTTTCTCATGAAGATCAATTTTCTAATTCTATTATATATGGATAGTTAATATGTATCTTTCCCTAAAGAAGTGATCCTCAGTTGAGCAAGTCCTTCTACTTTATCTTGCCCTAATGCAATGCACCTTACCTTGCAAGTCCGTAGTAGTGAGATCCTTAGCTTGTGGCCTAAAACTTTGTAATATATAAATAAATAAATAAATACATACATACATCATACATACATACATACATACATACATGCATACATGCATACATACATACATGTGTGTGTGTCTGTGTGTGCCCGTGTGTGTGTCTATATGTATATATGTATGTGTATGTATATATGCATGTATACTTTGAGTTAGAATATCATCATGGTTTTTCTTAGTATAAATCTTGGTGTTCTTGTGTGGGTGTATTTGTTGTTTGTGTTATTAATTTTCATGCACATTGGTATTGATAGATATTATGATTTAAGAAATTTTATGTGATCAAGTTTTTAGTATATCCTAATACACTTCCCACCCTCTTAGCATTCGGTAGTGCTCAGTAGGTGGATGGGAAGTAAATACAAGGACTATTTACAAATATTTCAATTTTTTGACCAAACTCTTTGCTACAACAAATAGCATATGCACCGTGACCTAAGAGATTTGTATGGAAGTATTTTGAGTGAATGAGGAATGAATATCCAAGAACATATATGACCTCATGCAACATGATATTGTTGGTTATTGAGTATTCTAATGTTTAACTCATAAATGCAAGCCCCATAGAAGCACATACAAGAAGAAAAGAATGCATACATGCATCGACCAATAAAAAATATAATAGACAATTAAAATTTTCCCAATATCAATTTAAAATTAAAAAGAATTGATTGAATTTATATTGATGATAATTTTATTGATTGGGAAATGATATATTGTAAGAGAATGCAAGTGTTAGAAATGATAATATCTGTAAAGCGGAAAAATCAAACCCTAGTTGCTCTCCCCTCTCCAACTCCAAGGAGAGAGAAGGGAGGTCACTAGGGTTGGCGGTTTTCACTTAGGGGAGACTTTACATTCAAAAGAGGGGTTGAAACCCACAAGATCCAATCCCACACAATGCAAGATTGGATTCTAAATGAGTTTCAAGGGTTAAGACGGCAACGCTACCCTCTTTTGTAAAGAATGTAAATAGAAGGATTAAGCTAGGAATGCATGAAAAGTGAGGAAGATTCGCTTATAAACAGAGATAGGAATATAGGATGAAGCTGTGGACCTGGAATTAGTAGTAAAATGTCGAGACGGCGCTGTCCTGCAAATTTCAGCGAAAGTTGACGGGACAATGGCGCCCGGCGTGCACACGGTCCTCCAAAAAATCCGTGAAACGAAGGGGGATCTGTTCGTCTCTGCACAAGGATTCCAGATCTTCAATTACAGCCGCATACCTGCAACCTACACACAGAAAAGCGAAGACGATTGGGGGGTTAGGGATTAGGGGTTTGCCTTTAGGTCAAACCCCGGTTTTGGAATTAACCAAGAAAAGAGAAATGCTGTAAATGTAAATGATTGTAATGTAATCAAGTACTAATACCTTGTTGTAAGAATGTTTGTATTCTTACATGCGAAGGTGTAGATGTTGTTGTATGTTGTATGTTGTATGTGATCTCCTCTTCAATGGTTGAATCCTTGTCTTGAATGCAACACTTAGCCTTGAATGGAGACTTAGAATGCTCAATTGCTTGAAGGAATGCTTGAATACTTGAATGCTTGAATGTTTGAATGTTTGAATATCGCTTCCGCCTTTTTTCCATCCTTTTTAAAATAGGAGAGAAAATGTAGTTTATATACTTGTCAATTAGGGTTAAAAGACTGATTTTCCCGAACTTAGGCCGACCAGGAAAGATTAATTTCCAATTTGCAACTTAAAGACCTGAGACCCAAAAGAGACCGGGCCCAAAAATAGGGCCAGGGACCAGGGCGCTGGGTGCCATCGTCCCGGGGGACCAGGGCACTGGGCGCTCTGGTCCCACCTCCCGGGACAGCAAGGTGCAAGGAGGGATCAGGCAGGGTGCTGGAAAAATGCAGTTTTCGGTGTCATGAACAAGTTTCGGGGTCTCCATTCAGGTTCCGTGTTGCATCGCCATCATGAAGACCCAAATGCAGTTGAAATTGCAAGTGTCACAATTTTAGGACGCTACATTTAGCCCCCACTTTAGCGGGAGTATAAGCGTACGCTCGTACTTCCGGTAAAGTACAAGGAAACAACATTGAAAGACTTTCACCACGTCAAGGAAGCAAGATATACCAAGCCCCCAGTGGACTAAGGATCTTACGACTTCGATTGACAAAGTAAAAGGGAAGATCACGAGGGAGAACCATGACTGTCAGTAGTAAGGTTCCCTCACTATGACTCATGCAAGAGAAATACCAAAATTTTCAAGGCAAAGCTAAGTTCGCCAAGAAATTTTCAAGTATCTTGAAGGGATGGACGAGGTGTATGCCCCCCTACGTTAAAGCGATCGCACACGCCTCAACGGGGGTGATTGATTTAAGGTAGTGATACACATAAGAAATGAGAAAGGAAAGGAGCACGTTATCACAAAGATTTAGCCCCCAAATGTGAGATAAACCCAAGGATAATAGACACAAAACACAAAGCACGAGGTGACTTCTCTTTCCTTGGGGTCAGTATGCTGTATGATAATTCATGTATATCATATGTATGTATGCATAATTGTTCTTCATTCCCCAATCAAGGAAGGTCACCTAGAAGAAGGGAACACATGTGTCTTTTGAGTCAACATGAGAGAGACCAAAAGAGATCTCAATGCTTTGCATCGTCCTCAAGTAGACAACACTAAGGACAACAAATAGAAGAATGAGGATAACATATAGAAGAAGTAACAAAAGAGAGGAGGGGAGAATCTGCTATGCTAATGAAACTAGTCTAGCACGTCATCTACCCCCCGATCTTGCTAATCAATGTTTCGGGAAGGCAGGGAAAATGCTAGAGGAGGAACATCCAACACAGCAGATGGAGCTATCACAAGATCCAAACAAGGGCTATGTTCATGTTCCAAGCCACGTTGTTCTTGTCTAGGAGCTAGGATAAGTGCTTTAGAAAATTTGTTAGATAAATGGTTATCAATATCAACAAATTCATATTCACTATCAGAAGCAAGAGGAGTAGCATTTTCATCTATGTCATCATCAAGATTTATAAAAATAGGATCTTTAACTTGCACAGGATCAAGACCATCATGCATCTTATGTTTAGGAGATTTTGGCTCAATTTCTGGATGAGGAGAAAATGGAATAATGCTTGCTGAGGGTGTTTTTGGAGATTGCAAAGTTTGAGAAGCAGCTGTCTGAGCTCTAAGACGACGCTTTCGTCGGCGTTCGCGTGCAGAACGATTTCGTCTAGTCTTAGTAGGAAGTTGAGAAGATTGAGGAGGAGGAATGTTCTCATCCTTATCACTTGGGTGTTTAGGTTGTGGTCTCTTAGGTTGGATAATAGGAGAAGAGGAAGGTCTCTTTTCTCTATAAAAGGAAGGAGGAGGAACTGCTCTATATAAAGGAGGAATATTTGGTTTAGGAAGAAGACCAAGTCCATCATGACGAGGAGGTATAGGTCTGCTTTTAGGAAGTTTATTAGGTGTAGAAATAGTCACATCCATAGGAATGGGTTGGGAATCTTCTTGAGGAAAGACATTAGTTTTATCTTTCAAAGGAAGAACTTCCTTCTCAAGAACGATACGAATATCAAGTTTGGGTGTTCTAGGTTCACTTAGAGATAAGATCATATCTGTTTTCCATTTTTGATAAGATTTAAAAAGATGATCACTTCGTGGTGGAAGAGATTGGAATTGTTTAGGCCAAAAATAATCAATAGGAATGCTAGAAGTTCTTTCAGCTGGTTTAAAGAGACTATGATTGACAGTAACAACTTCACCATTATGGGGAAATTTCAAACATTTGTGAATAGGAGAAGCAATAGCTTTCATGGAAGATAGCCAAGGATAGCCTAGCTTCACACGAAATTGTTCGGACGAAGGAATAATAGCAAAGTTCACATCAAGGGATTTGCTATGAACTTCAATAGGTAATGTAATAGAACCAATTGCAGGAGAAGAAAATGCATCAAATAATTTCACAACCACATTTGTTTTGTCATAGTTCACTTGATTCAATTGTAAAGTAAAGAGAAATTCTTCAGTAATAACATTAACCATGCAAGAAGGATCAATAAGCACTCCACGACAAGGTGTATTCTTGACTTTTGCAACTATGTATAAAGGACCATCAGGTGCCCTGATAGTTTCACTAGAATCAAATGTGATGGAAGGTTCTTTAGGGTTTTCTTGCTGCTCTACAAAGTTAATCACATTCGGAGTCATAGACACAAGACCATCAGATGAGAGAGAAGAATCATTAGTCTCAATCACATTAGAGGTATGAGAAGGTAATGGATCAGTAAAAATCTGAAGATTTTGGTTAGGAGGAGCTACAGATGTGTTGCCTTTATCATTCACTCCTGAAACAGAGATAGTATTATTATCAATCAAATCTTGAATTTTACCCTCTAAAGCAAAACATTTTTCAGTATCATGGCCAGGTTGACGATGAAATTGACAAAAAGATTTGTTATCAAAATATGGTGAATTAATCTTTGCAGGATCTATTTGCTTTATAGGAGGGAGAGTAAGCACATTCTGTTCCAATAACTTATTCATAATACTATGCAATGATTCATTCAAAGGAGTAAACTTTCTTTCTTTCTTGAAAAACATAGAAATAGAAGGCACACCTGATGCTGCATTCACATTGTTGTTGATGATGTTTTCATTGAATTTGATGGAATCTCTGTTCGGTTTAAACTTTCCAAATGGTTGTTGACTGCTATCACCCTTATCACTCAGAGCCATAGGATTTGCTTGTTCCATTTGACTCACAGTCAGTTGATAATTGTGAAGAGTTGCACACAACTGTTGGAAAGAAGTAAACTCAGAAAACAGAAGTTTGTCTCGAATATCTTTTTGT
The DNA here is from genome assembly GCF_030272615.1 of Cryptomeria japonica. Taxonomy (NCBI): domain Eukaryota; kingdom Viridiplantae; phylum Streptophyta; class Pinopsida; order Cupressales; family Cupressaceae; genus Cryptomeria; species Cryptomeria japonica. The sequence continues at coordinate 213,189,904 of NC_081409.1, read as the reverse complement.
AAATTAGAAATAAAGATTCTTTGAATATCATTGTCAGGCACTGGAAAAGAAATTTGAGCATACAAATGCTTATATCTACCAATGAAATCAGTCACTTTTTCTTTAACACCTTGTTTACAATGCATTAAATCAATCAAAGTAACTTTAGGACTAATATTGTTTTGAAATTGTTGAATAAAAGCATTTGCAAGTTGTTCGAAAGAAGTAATAGAATAAGAAGGCAACGAGCAATACCATTGTAGGGCTTTATCTCTTAATGTTCTAGTAAACAGTTTTGCAAGCAACCTTTGGTCATAAGCAAAATCGGTACATATTGTTTGCAAAGTCTTAACATGTGTTAGAGGATCACCTTTACCATTATAAAGCTCCAAATGCGGGATTTCAACATGTTTAGGTGGAATAGCTCGAACAATGTCAAGAGAAAGTGGGCTCGCAACATCAAATGTGGGCACACTAAACTTAGATTGATTCATAGAGGCAATTTGTTGCTGTAAAGAAGAGACAGTTTGTGCAAGATTGTTAATGGTCGCTTCAGTCGAAGAGTTCATATTAGATGTGTTAGATTGTGATGGAGGTATTATGTTATTGAAAGAAGGTATTGATTAAGAGTAAGGTGGCGGAACACTATGATAGTTAGTCATAGGAGATGATTGGAAAAGAGGAGCAATACAAGGAGGAATGGAATGGTTAAATGAATTGCCCCCATGCGTCATGTTCATTTGTGGAGATGTAATAGGGACACTCATTGAAGGAATGAATGAAGAAGTTGGATTGAATGAAGGAAGAGGGTTAATTGTAGAAGATGGATTGCCCCCATGACTGGTGATCATAGGCAGAATGTCTTGTATAGAAGTAGTCATTATGTTTGATGTAAAAGTAGGTATGCTAGCAATAGAAGTTGTTAAAGGAATAGAATGATTGACTTGAGTGGGAGGTTGTGTATAACCTAAAGTTTCAGCACAACTCTTCATAGGCATCACATTCGAATCCACGATATGTGCAATACCACGCAAAATATCAATTCCATTCTTATCACTTTGAAGCATGCGTTTTAGACCCTCAATTAATGAAATAGCTTGACTATCAGGATACTCATGAGACATCCATTGCTGAAAATCATCAAATTGGTTATCCAATTTCGAAAGTTATTCAACAGAAACCTCATGGAGAGCTTCTTCATCATTAGGAGGATTAGAGGAATTACCCATGTCCTCGTTAAAAAGGCTATTCAAATTAGGTTCCATCTCCTCAGTAATTAAACCTTGGAAGGACTTAATTCTAAGGCTTCGTCTAACGGGAATAGTGTAAGTAGGGCTTATTGTTGTAAAACTCATGCACTAGAGAGAAAGAGAGAAGATTTTGGATTTTAGAGGTAGCAAATTTCAATAGAATTAGCCAATCTTCCAGATTTAAGCTGTTAAATGCAATCACGACAATCTCCCGAAATTTCGGAAAAAATGTCAGGGACCATGGCGCTCAGAGTGCACACGGTCCTAGCAACTTTTTTCGAAATTTTCAAAGATGAAAGTTATGATGATTTTAGAGCTAATCTGAAAAAATTGAGTGATTTTACGATCTGTAGATAGGCCAAATTAAAGTTGCAATCTCAAAATTGAACGCTACCAAGATTGTTGAAAAATGCAAAATTTGAATTTTGAAAAAGAGAGGGAAACTGAAATTTTGAATTTTATGATTTTAGAGGGAACGTTAAGAGCAATGCAAGTTTTGAATTTTAAAAGTTGACTCAATTTCACGCAAAATTCAATTTTGAAAGCGGAAATCAAAATTGATGTAATTAAACACTTAATTTCAAAAGTCACAAATTGCAAGAATTTGAATATAGCACTGAAATTTCGAATGAATGCCAACACACTTTTCAGATTTAAGACAGTAAGAACACAATTTTGACACAAAATTTCAATTTCAACAATTTTTGAATGATTAGGAGCCTTAATCCAAGCAATCACTAGACCAACTTTGACTTTAATTTTGAAAGTGTTAGAATTGATGAAATCAGCCAAAATTCTGGATTTTAGCAGAAAAATACAGTAAGATCTAACTCCCGAAATTTCGGAAAAAATGTCGAGGACCGTGGCGCTCAGAGTGCACACGGTCCTCGCAACTTTTTTCCAAATTTTCAGGGATGAAAGATATTGTGATTTTATTGCAGAATCCAAAGTTACAGCTGATTTGGAGATGTTTTGATCAGTGAAATTGTTAGTCAAAGGTTGAATCAAGAAGGTTTTAAAAATTAGGGTTTTGACACTTAACCACTTAATTTTCAGAATTAAAGCACAAATATGAATTGATAATTTGCAATAGAAAGGTAGATCTAGAACAAGCATTAATAATTAAACATTTCACAAGCTCAATTACTAAAAAGAAAATTTAGGGTTTTTATGCCATTAACCTCTAAAATTTGCAAAAGATCAAACATGGAAATGTAATTAAGGAATCCGATTTTCAGATCTAACCATGAATAATAAGAAAGGATGTTCACATCGGGTTCACCAAAATGTAAAGCGGAAAAATCGAACCCTAGTTGCTCTCCCCTCTACAACTCCAAGGAGAGAGAAGGGAGGTCACTAGGGTTGGCGGTTTTCACTTAGGGGAGACTTTACATTCAAAAGAGCGGTTGAAACCCATAAGATCCAATCCCACACAATGCAAGATTGGATTCTAAATGAGTTTCAAGGGTTAAGACAGCAAGGCTACCCTCTTTTGTAAAGAATGTAGATAGAAGGATTAAGCTAGGAATGCATGAAAAGTGAGGAAGATTTGCTTATAAACAGAGATAGGAATATAGGATGAAGCTGCGGACTTGGAATTAGCAGTAAAATGTCGAGATGGCGTTGTCCTGCAAATTTGAGTGAAAGTTGACGGGACGATGGCGCCCGGTGTGCACACGGTCCTCCAAAAAATCCGCGAAACGAAGGGGGATCTGTTCGTCTCTGCACAAGGATTCCAGATCTTCAATTACAGCCGCGTACCTGCAACCTACACACAGAAAAGCGAAGACGATTGGGGGGTTAGGGATTAGGGGTTTGCCTTTAGGTCAAACCCCGATTTTGGAATTAACCAAGAAATGAGAAATGCTGTAAATGTAAATGATTGTAATGTAATCAAGTACTGATACCTTGTTGTAAGAATGTTTGTATTCTTACATGCGAAGGTGTAGATGTTGTTGTATGTTGTATGTTGTATGTGATCTCCTCTTCAATGGTTGAATCCTTGTCTTGAATGCAACACTTAGCCTTGAATGGAGACTTAGAATGCTCAATTGCTTGAAGGAATGCTTGAATACTTGAATGCTTGAATGTTTGAATGTTTGAATATCGCTTCTGCCTTTTTTCCATCCTTTTTAAAATAGGAGAGAAAATGTAGTTTATATACTTGTCAATTAGGGTTAAAAGACTGATTTTCCCGAACTTAGGCCGACCAGGAAAGATTAATTTCCAATTTGCAACTTAAAGACCTGAGACCCAAAAGAGACCGGGCCCAAAAATAGGGCCAGGGACCAGGGCGCTGGGCGCCATCGTCCTGGGGGACCAGGGCACTGGGCGCTCTGGTCCCACCTCCCGGGACAGCAGGGTGCAAGGAGGGATCAGGCAGGGTGCTGGAAAAATGCAGTTTTCGGTGTCATGAACAAGTTTCGGGGTCTCCATTTAGGTTCCGTGTTGCATCGCCATCGTGAAGACCCAAATGTGGTCGAAATTGCAAGTGTCGCAATTTTAGGACACTACAATATCCCAATAATAATGCATGATCTAGTAAATTTTGTTTGGATATCATCAGGACTAAGGATGATGTTTATAGATGTTTGTGGATGTTTATTGAGATTATTGGCTAGGTTTATCTCAAATTTCTCTATATAACTATTGGTGGATAGGATATTTAGACATTGGATTGAGAATTTTGTTTAGATTTGGATAGGCTATATGGATTGGGAACTTGGTATGTGATCACATCTTGAAAGTTTGAATATGGATCTATGTTAGAATTAGATTTGCTATCTAGTCTACATAATGTTTTAATCATTTAAGGAAATAATACGTTGTAACGTCAAGCATGAAGGTATCAAATAGATACAGAATGGTGGGTTTATAAATAGAAAAGAAAGGAGGGATGCATTATGGTAATGGATGAAAGATGTAAATTATGGTCTCCAAGGGATATGTGATATAAGAATGATTGCCCCTCTCACCTATATTCCTCTTTGATGCAATTTCAAGAGATTTCTAAAAACATATTTCAAGAACTTGTCCACTACTTAATCAAGGTCAAAAGTCTGAATAACAATAGATATGATGGAATTGGGATGTAGATGTGATGATGGGAATGATATTATTGTGTATTATGGATAGCTAGCTAATGGTTGTAATGGATGTGTGAGCTATGTGGGTGGGAGAAGCTTACTCCCAATATAACTACCCCTTCCCACATTCATCAATCACAAATCACAAAATTCATCTCTCTTGAGATGAGGATGAGAGGTGCCCCCTAATGATGAAGGTTGGGGTGGGCAGGTGGGTGGGAGATAGTGGTGGGGTGATCAACAATAGAAGGCAAGGGTAGGGGCTACAGTTCCCCTCCACCTAGAACTATACCCCTAGGAACCCGATACCATGTGTAATGCCATCCCACCTTATTCTAGCATGTTGTAAAGACATAAATCATGCTAACTTTAATAATAGCCAAAATACTCTTTATTCTTAAATAAACTTATAAATCAGTTAATAAATCTATTTCATTCCACTTTTCCATACATAGCTTCATTTGATCATTCCATTTAAATCATAATAAACACAAAATTTATATAAAAGATAAAGATTCTTCATTCAATAAATCGATAAAAGTAGTCTTTCAATCATACAATACTTGGGCATTTCAAGTTATCGTAAGTTCAATAACAAAATAATACAAAGTAAAGGGTGAGATGCATCCGTTGATCTACAACCCAAGCTATTTTCAATGAAATCTTTAGCATGAAGATGAGAACAAGATTTAGGCGCTTTTTCCGCCCAATCTTGAAGCTTACGCTTCCCCGAAATTATTAGAAAATCAAGAATACCCGACCCTGCATGAATTGCATAGCAAAATAATTCGAAAGACAAGATGGAATCTAGTGCGTGCCTAGATGATACATGTATTTTCATTTTTCTAATTCTATTAAGAAACAAGCAAGATCAATCAAGGATGTGGTAAAGAGTATAAATAAAAGAACTCCATCCATTTCAATGGTATATTCAATTTGATTACTCTACCAAGTATAATGCCATGCATAGCAAAAATAGATAGTTTAGAAAAGTAAACTATTCTCTCTATAATCCACATTTGGCACTCGTCTTGGAAGGTAACTTTCCACAAACACAAGCCTATCTAGCATTGTTCACATAAATGTTTGAATAAATATATACAAAAAGCAATCTTTTGCCTTTCAATTCTAGCTTCCTATTTCTTGCAAGGAGTAAGTGCACAAAGATGGTGGTCAAAAAGGGGGGTATAAGTGGACAATTTTTTTTTCTGAAATCAGGTGAACCTAAACTTGGAGGAAAATTTTTAAAGTCATCCACTCAAGATATGAAGATAATCAAAGAACAAATTTTGTAGTACTCTGAATCTAGTTTCCAAACTACTAAACTTTTTCAAAATTGGATAAGACTAAGGGGTTCAAATCCTTCGCGCACAAAAAACTGACCTTGATTTTTTCTAAAATACATAACACAGTGTCTGACGTGCACATAAAAAAATTCATAGTTAGATTTAGTATTTTGACAAATCCTTTGGCAGAAAGATAGCTAAGAGTGAGCACTAGAAGATGTGTATTTTTTTTATTTTTTTGAGTATTTTTTTTGTTATGATTTTTCCAATCGAGCACATTCTGAAAATTACGTACTTGTTCGTGTGCAAAGCATAAGTTGCACTAAACAAATCGAAAATACATTTTTAAATTTCTTTTTTTGTAAAGAATCAAGTGCACTACAATAATATATAAAGTTTTTTAAATTTGGATAAGTATATCAAAAGTTATTCAAAAAATAGTTCACCTATGTCTGTGAGAATTATGGAGACACTAGTAAAAGAAATTCAATAATAATATGTGATTATTGTTCAAATTGAAAAAAAATTATATGGTTAGAAATCTCAAAAGATGGGTGAAAATATGGTGGCAATTTTAGAAATACCCACTTGATGAAGTGTAAACCTGATGATGACAAAGTCGATAAATCAAGTTGATAAAATAAAACACATCAAAAGTGAGAGAAATGGACGGAAATCAAACTTCCAAACCGTAGCTTTGTCATCCAAGCCTATTTCCAAGCCTTAACAATCAAAAGCGCATACGGGGTACTTATGGTGTAAGCAACGCGTACATTCTCTTTTTACTATGCGCTCTTTTTACTATAAACAGCACGTACGCGCTATTGTATAATATGATATTCTATATATAATATGTGTATATACATATAATATATGTAATATATAATATGTGTATAATATGATATATATATAATATATGTATATACATATAATATATTATATATAATATTGATATATATATATATATATATATATATTATATTAAGTATATATATATATACATGTAAGTGTATTGTCTCCCCCTCTCAAACGCATACAAGGTGCCTCTCTCTCTCTCTTTCTCTCTCTCTCTCTCCCCCTTCCTTCATACCCCATCCCTCTCCCTCTCCCTCCCTTTCTCCCCTTCTCCCTTCCTCCGTACCCCATCCCTCCATCTCTCCCCTTATCCTTTCCTCCATACCCCATCCCTCTCTCTCTCTCACTCTCTCCCCTTCTCCCTTCCTCCATACACCATCCCTCTTTCTCTTCTTCTCTCCCTCCCTCCCTCCCTCCATACCACACTGCAACTGTGTCTGCACTTCTATAGAAGTAAGTGAATTTATTTATTGTCTGCAACTTCCTCTTTGACTTTTATCATGTATGCTCTCCTAAGAAAATTGACTGATGGATTTGTGTGTGTATATTGAATAGGAGGAATAGGGTTTGAAATTGAACCACGGGTGTATAACCGTGACAAACAAGGAAACCTACAGCAATATTCTTCTCGAATGTGTTTTTAATGAGCAGAGCAGATGTGGAAAATAGTGTCAACAAAGCAACATGATGAGTCGGAGTACCTGCAATATGTTTTTCACAAGGAAACAATAGGTAGGAAGAGAAAGAGGGAGAGAAACACAAATGATTTCCTGGAGAATGATAGTGGTGGGTATGCGAGAGTTCTCATGTTGTTACACAACGCTTGTCACCTAAAGAAATTAAAGTTTGTTGTATGCATGGCAGTGGTAGCATATGATGATCATCACTTGTCAAACAACTTGGAACGGTACATACCCATGAAAGAAATCAAGTGTGTAATTCCTATAGTCACAATCAAGATCAGTCTTATAACCTTGCAAATTTAATAGCATCATATGTTTTAGAACTTAGGCAGTACTCTTAGTGTTAGGTCAAGCTCTTACACTTTCTTTTTAGTGAAGCCTCATTGTCTGTTCGCTTGGAGTCTCGTTGTATGATGTTCAATTCATAACTTTAAATTTACTATATCATTTTATTAGCCCTCCATATGACCCCTTAGGTGTCATTAGAGGTCGTATTGTTTCCTAAGAGGTGATATGGTGTCCAGTGACCCCTTAAGACACCATACGACCCATAAAAACACCATATGGGGTCCTAAGAGGTCATAGGATGTCATATGACCCCTCGGGATACCAATGACCCATAACAACACCATATGGTGTTCTAAAGGGTCATATGGTGTTGTATGACCCCTTAGGACACCATTTGGTGTTGTTATACATCCTATGGTGTGCTAAGGGATAATATAGTGTCATATGACCCCTTAGGACACCCTATGACCCCTTAGATGTTGTTAGGGGTCATATTGTGTTCTAAGGGTCATATTGTATCCTGGATTCAATATCTCTCCCTCTCCCTCCCCCCTCCTTCTTCTCTCTCTCTCTCTCTCTCTCTCTCTCTCTCTCTCTCTCTCTCTCTCTCCATACCCCATCCCTCTTTCTCTTCTTCTCTCCCCCGCTCTTTCTCTTCTTCTGTAATTCCTATAGTCACAATCGAGATTAGTCATATAGTGTCCTGTGACCACTTAAGACACCATATGACCCCTAAAGATACCATACGACCCATAACAACACCATATGGTGTCCTAGGGGTCATAGGATGCCATATGACCCCTTGGGACACCAATGACCCATAACAACACCATATGGTGTTCTAAAGGGTCCTATGGTGTTTTATGACCCCTTAGGACACTATTTGGTGTCGTTATAGGTCTTATGGTGTGCTAAAGGATAATATAGTGTCATATGACCCCTTAGGACGCCCTATGACCCCTTAGATGTTGTAAGGGGTCATATTGTGTTCTAAGGGTCATATTGTGTCCTGGATTTGATATCTCTTCCTCTCCCTCCCACCTTCTTCTCCTCTCTCTCTCTCTCTCTCTCTCTCTCTCTCTCTCTCTCTCTCTCTCTCTCTCTCTCTCTCTCTCTCTCTCTCTCTTCCTCCATACCCAATCCCTCTTTCTCTTCTTATCTCCCTCCCTCTTTCTCTTCTTCTGTACCTATAGTCACAATCAAGATCAGTCATGTGGTGTCTTGTGTCCTTTCTCTCTCCCTCTCCCTCCTTCCCCTCTCTCTCTCTCTCTCTCTCTCTCTCTCTCTCTCTCTCTCCCTCTCTCCCTCTCCATCCTTCCCTCCTCTCTCCGTCCACCCTACTCTCCCTCTCCCTTCCTCCATACCCCTTCTTCTCTCCCACCATCTTCTCTCCCTCTCTCCCTCCCTCTACCTCTCTCCCTCTCTCTATGATCCCTCCCCCCTCTCTCTCTCCCTCTCTCTCTCCCTCTCCCTCCTTGCCTCTCTCTCTCTCTCTCCCTCTCCCCCTCTCCCTCCTTCCCTTCTCTCTCCCTCTCCCTTCCTCCATAACCCCTCTTATCTCCCACCCTCTCTCCCTCCCCCCCCCCTCTCTCTCTCTCTCTCTCTCCCTCTCTCCCTCTCCCTTCCTCCATACCCCTTCTTCAATCCCACTCTCCCTCCTCTTCTCATCCTCTCTCGCTCCCTCTACCTCTCTCCCTCTCTCTACCTTCCCTCCCCCACCTCTCTCTCTCTCCCTCTATCTCCCTCTCCCTCCTTCCCTCTCTCTCTCCCTCTCCCCCTCTCCCCCTCCACCCTACTCTCCCTCTCCCTTCCTCCATACCACTTCTTCTCTCCCACCCTCCCCCCTCTTCTCTCCCTCCCTCTACCTATCTCCCTCTCTCTCTCTCCCTCTCTCTCCCTCTCCCTCCTTCCATTTCTCTCTCTTCCTCTGCCTCCCCTCTCTCTCTCTCTCTCCCTCATTCCCCCCCCCTCTCTCTCTCTCTCTCTCTCTCTCTCTCTCTCTCTCTCTCTCTCTCTCTCTCTTCCTCCCGTTCCCTCTCCCTCCCCCCTACTCTCCCCCTTGTCCCTCTCTCTCTCTCTCCCTCCCTCCCTTTTCATTCACATATTTTCTACTACCAATAGGGCATATAGGATACTGAAACTATTAGTTCACTACCCTGCCATAATTTTTTTAAGGCAAAGGAGAGTGTACGCAGTACTTATTACTTGTAAGCATGTATGGGGTACTGAGCCCATTATTCACTACCCTGCGATAACATTTTTTTAGGCTTAAGAGCACGTATGTGCAACTTATTAGTCCAGAATGGGAAAAAAGAATAATTTTGGGCTTGCCAACATTTTATGGACTAATAGTGCATACGTAGTTATTAATGTAGTACGTACGCGGTACATAGACATAGTTTTAGTTGCCCAAGGGCCTCAACAGCCTCAAAAGAAGTTTTTGAGGTCGTTAAAGGCCCCACTGGAACCGTGTCTACACTTCTATTACTATTTTATACATAGAAGTATGTGAATTTTTTGTTTTTGCATGATTTAAAATGATTGAATTATTGTTCTTATTAGTTTTGTCAATAGTATTGGGATTGTTTAACAGTTTGATTCCAAAAAATAGTGATAAGATGCATATTTATGGTTATTTGTTTGTTTATGAACTTTTTTTTACATATATATAATATGATTCTATTTAGGACAACCGATATCAACCATGGGAAAGAACCAGTGAGGAACGATGGAACAACAAGAGGCTCAAAAGGAAAAACAAAGGCAGTGTATGAAGAAATTGCGTGACATAAGAACAATGGGAGAAGAAGGTATGTCATCCTCAACATCTCAATTCGATTTACCAAATGAATATAATGCACCTAATGCAATTGAAGAAGAGACATTTGATTTACCGTATGAACCTAATGCAATTGAAGAAGATACCGCATTGAATAATCAATTAAATGATGAGCATATTACACCTTCTCTACTTGATGAATTGAATGTACATAATGCATCGATGTTAACACCTCCTAGAATCATTTGTCGGAAACCAAAGTATCTAATTGACATTGATGAGAATATATTGAAGCCAATGCCCAATAAAATGAATGAATGAACTTGTAGGAGAATGGTTAAAAGAATATGGAAAAACTATTTTCAAAACCTAAATCAAACCGCAAGATGTCAATTAATTGTTCAAATGATTAAAAATTTGAATTTTAGAGAGACAATGAAAATTCTAGGCCTAAGATCATCTGAAAGTAACAGTGAAAGAACTATTGTGAGAAATCTATTTGATGCATATCAAGCTATTGGTTCAAAATCACGTACTAAAGATTCTAATGCTACTCGGCGTGTCATTACATCAACCATAATGAGAAAGAAAATAAAAAAAGATCGTTTGATAAGAAAAACAAGTAAGTTTTTAAACGTTAGTAGAAAACATTAAGTAAAGCATTAAAGAGGCGGGAAAAAATAGAGGAACCTAACAATAATTCTCTTTGGGCATTCTCGAGTAGACTACCACGCAAAGACAAGGTTGTTGTTGATGCACTAAAAACATTAATTGAAAATTTTTGGCATGACAACACAAGAGTTTCGCCCAACCAAAGAGATGTTGTTAGAAAGAGAATTGGGTTTACAAATCATGAGCCACATGCCAAACACTATTTGGATATGACTCAAACTAAATTTTATGAAAGATTCCTTCAAAAGTTTCCTCAAATAAGAATTTCTCAAAGATTTTTTGAAATGGAAAAACCCTTTTATATTAAGATTATTCATGTATGCGCCACGTGTTGTTGTAGGATGCATATTGAATTTTCCATTCATTATGATTTTTTTCATCATATTTGTTCTACCTTGCACACTAACAATGTTTTGCAGGAATGTAATATACAAGCACCTCCTAAGTCGGTAAGAGAATTTATTTCAAGTGTGCTATGTAATAGACATGATGGTTGCATTTATTATAAGATGCCTTGTTTGGAAGGTTCTTGTGCTATATGTGGTGGTTTGCAACATTTACCAAGATGCGTACATTTGGAGAGCACACATGAAATTGGTACGAAACTAGTTTCTTTCAGAAAATACAAGACAGTCACATATGGAGTTAAAGAGGGAAAAGATTTGAAGAGATGTGAGCTAGTGAAAAATGATATATGTGTAGCTCAATTTATGAAAATGTTTCAAGAGAAACTAGTTTATGAATACATAATGCATACACATAGAGCTCGATGGTTAGATGAGCAAGTCAAGTTATGTAAGGATATATTTCCTCTTGGCACCATTGTCTCTATCATTGATTTTGCCGAAAATTATACACTACAACCTCAAAATGAAGTGCAATCCATGTATTATCACTATACACAAGTTTCTATTTTTGTACACATAGCATTCATGCATGCAGATGATAGCACAGAGGAGGATAGAAAGGTTGTAAGAGAGTATCACTTCTACACAAGCCATGATCATACTCATTCATCAGAGTTTGTACAAGGATGCTTTAAAGTTTTCTATGATAGTTTAAGGGAAAGGAACATACGATACAACCAACACTTAATATGGTCAGATAATTGCAACGCATAATTCAAGAATGCAAGGATATTTTATTGGTTGACAAGGATGCATATGACAAGCGGTGTACAATATTTTTGGAATTTCACTGAGGCTGGACATGGTAAGGGAGAGCATGATGGTGTAGGAGCATGTGTGAAAAGAGCCCTAGCTAGGGAAGAATTGAAGTACGAAGGTGGTGCTGAGTTGATAGATGCAAAAACAATTGTGAGATAGTGTAAGTCTACGATGGGTCTAGGTAATCTAGGTACGTCAATGGTTTGTAGATATTTTTGGTTGATCATTGAATCTAACATTCAAAACTATCTAGATTGTTGTACAGTTGCAGGATCGAGTGACATGCACTCATTTATGAGTTCAAATTCAAGTTCACTAGCAATTTATACAAGACAGATGGTATGTTTTTGCTCTTCATGCATATATTGTTTGTGGGAAGAATATGAATCACAAGAGTGGGTTGACAAATGGTCTTGTAGACCATTGATTCCCATCGATTCATATCAAATTCCCAAAGCACTACAATTGAGCCAAATGGAGACATCAGTGGATTTTGACCATGTATCCGACCTAGTGGATTCAGGTTATTTTTTGAGTTAATTTTTTTGCAATTATTCTTTTTGGTCCAATTTTTTGTACATCATAATTTATTTTTGGTATTAATTAACACTTTATAAAATGAAGGTCATGTGTATGCAGTTGTTGCAAAAGAGAACAATGAAGAAGGAACAAATTACTATTTGTGTCGTTGTGTTGAGCCAAAAAGAAAATTGACAACCACAATCATTAATGGAGAGGGTATTGAGTACCCAATAGGGTCTGTTATTGTGACAGGAACATGGCTTCGAAGATACCCTATCAAGAATTCTAATGTTTGGTTGTTCTTGTGGGTTTTCAGGAGGTGCATTTGGTTGTTCCTGTTGTGGATTAAAAGAATCTGGTTTTTGAACCAAAAAATGAAAAAACATAATCAAAATTAATGAAATTAAATTCAAAATGTAAAATAAATTGAACAAATGGGAAAGAAAGACAAAAATAAACAAGAACTAACCTTGATCCATAGCTTGGAGGACAAATCTAGCACCCCGTTCGCGGTTTAGGAGAGGAAATGAAAAAAGACCAAGTAAAATGTGCTATTCACGGGTAAACGAGACCCCTTTTTTTTTAAAAAAAATTTTTAACAGGCACCGCGTACGCGGTTATATTTGGATTATTAGCACGTACGCGCTCATTTTCCTATGAGCAGTGCGTATGCGCTCATTTTCCTAGGTGTAGCGTGTACATGCTCATTTTCCTAAAAGCAACACATACATGCTACCTTCTCTAGGCTCGGGAAGAACAAACCTAAGCGCGTATGCGAGAATTTCATATTTTAGAACCGCGTACGCATTGCTTGTTTTTTCCATATTTTTTTTGGGTGGTGTCCACCTTTCTAACCACCATCTTTGTGCACATACCCCAAGATAAAAATACAATGCTAAAGAAGACAATCTTTCATTGAATAGAAATTGAAAGAATCAATCTTTTATTACAACCAATCCTATTCGATAGGAAGCAATCTTTCATGGATAAACAAATATACATCTAAAAGAAAACAATCTTTCCCTTCTATCTTTCAAGCAATTTAAAGACAATTATTACATATAAATAAGGTGTAACACATGTATGTATCTTTACATATAAATTGAATAAAATGAGTACACATTCTTTTTTTCAATTATCAAAACATTTTAAAAGCGTAATCATTAACTTGCATTCCTTTTCTTATGGTTTATAATTTTCATGTTTATATCATCTAAGCTCTATATCTTTCCATGTGTTTTGATTCATCTACCTCTTCTCTCGAATAACATATTTAGTTTAATACTAATATGTGACTTTCCATGATTTAAGAACTCAACTAACTGATTTTACTAATTTTTCCATAACAGCAATCCAACATGATGAAAATTCATAAGTTGCCTATCTATATGGCTTTTCAAATGAGACTCCTGATAACCATCTTTACTTTTCATGCAAGGATCTAATTTGAAAGTGTACATCTTTTCTATTCAAATTCAAAATAATCTTCAATTTTGATAATAATTTATTATCAAAATACTTAATCTTCTTAAAGAAAGCACACTTAAGAAGAAGGTCAAAATTAAAAACTCACTCTAATAATTCATTATCCTAGTGCATTCCTCTCATGATTTAAATTTACAAGTTTTGTACGCACAATCACTCTATCCTCTCACTCTATTTCTAGAGGATTTGGTGGTCTAATTTCTTTCACTTATGTTTATCAACAATCTTTTCGAATATCTTTCCATAAGACATTTATGTATAGAATATAATTTTCTAAGAAGGTATTTTGATGTCATTCGACAGAATTCTCATAATCAGAAATCTAAAAACTATGACTCTAATTCTATTTAAGTTTGATCAAAATAGAACATTTTCTCTTTAGATTTCTACAACAAACTTGTTAGAACAGAGCCTACCTTTGACTGATTCTACTTAATGTATTATTATCTTCTTTCTATCTCACCAAGTCCTCAAGAATTTTGTTGTTCCTTTGGCGTGTCTGCCACTCTTCCTTGTCTAGAATTCGACTCTTTCCTATGACATTTGACTCTAAATCTAAGATGATCATCATTGATCATTTACGACTTGATCATAAACACATCTAAGTCTCCACTACTTTTCTCTTCTATTTTCTCTTCTACATTCCATCCTCTAATCCTTTGTTGCATCTATGTCTCTTCTTTCTCTTCCCATTCGATGGTCTATATATAGTGATCCATTCTACCTTCTTGCTCTATGAATCTCAATCTGTCGCTCTTCTAATATCACTGTTCTCTAAACATTTCTATTCTCTGCATATTTTCTCTTGTTATCTTCTTGTGTCTCTCTATCGTGCTTATGCTTCTATTTATCCTAATATCGTGTTGTGTTTTCTGCTATTTTTTGGGCTTTCAATCCCTTCTATAACTATCTTGGACGCCACAGCTATTAGTCGTAATATAGTTTCAGTTTCAAATGGTTTAGAACTCATCAAGGAATGTCTACATATTGACCAAGCACTACAATATCGTTTTTAATCATTAACAAACTTTGATAATACTCCTCCACATCTAAATGATCTCCTTGACTTAAAGCTAGTGTTAACACAATGATGTCTCACTTCTCATACCTTATTCGGTGGTTTACATGGGTTGGTAACCCAAGGCTTTCACCATGTACAACATTGTTGCAGGCTTGATCTATGTGGCTGCAACGTGATTGTTTTCAAAGACCGAGAAGTCATTAAGCCTACCACGTACATGGCTTGGTCAACGTGGTGGATGAAAGCCAAACTTGCAACGTGGTTGGTGTGGAAACCTACCCTGCAACGTGGTTAATGTTAGAAGAAAAAAGAGGAGTGGTCGGTGGTAATACCGACCCCTTCCTTTAAATAAGGGGAGTGGTCGATATTACTATCGACCACCCTCATCAAGGTTTAACTTCTAATAAAACTCACCCACCACCATTACACTTTCCATTTAATCATTTATTATTTTAATGACTTTTCAATTAAGTCACTTTCCATTTATATATAAAAAACATTAAACTCGTTAACATATTCTTTAATAAAGTGTTTCCCATGATTTTATATATATATATATATATATAATATGGATTTTCATAAAATAATTTAATTCCACAAATCTATTTACATATAAAATAATTACAGACATACTTATAAGTCCATGATTGAATCATTATTATAGCTCTAATACATATATAATACATATACATATTTAATCTCAAAATATTATGTATAGATAAATCAAAATTCATGATGTAATTAAATTTCACGATCATTGGTTATTTATATAATAACTATATAGATATATGTGTATATGATTGAAACAATTTCTCATATACATATACATATTGTACTATTATCCAATTTACAAAAGTAAACTCATAAGTAGGATTTTTCATACATTTATACATATTTGAACATAAAGAACATATAAACCTAGGGTCAATATTCGTTTTTAAATCATTTACACATTTTATCTCTTTTAACAATAAAGAATAATATTTCACAAGCACTCATACAACTTAGATTTAATTCAATCACCACTCAAATCATGCAATCAATGCACATGTATAAATATTTAAATCAATCTACTACTCATTCCAAATTCATCATTTCAATTTGAACAAACACTCAAATAAGGTCATTTAAATCATCCATCTTTACAAGATGCAAATTATAAATCCTAATGTGTTGTGTGAGAGAATCCATCAATTCTAACAAAATACAAGAGCTAAGACAACTCTACCTGAACCATGCTCTCGCCTTCATCTGCATTCACCAGTTCCTGCATTCACTTGCACTTGGCTGCTCATTAGCAATGACGATCCCAATTTTGCAATAAAAATTATTACTGATCATTCAATTGTATATAGATCATTTCAGTGCATTTGATCTCCTATCTTATTTCATTAACAATTTCAATTTCATTTCATTTCCATTTCATTTGCGAAAAATAAACATTATTTTCCTAATTAAATAATTATAGAAAAATAGGGTTCGTGACACATGTTGATAAATTAATCCCTACTATTCTAAGGGTAAAGTTCTAGGTGGGAATAGTATAGTTCTGGACCACCATTTTAGTTGTGAGGAAGACTCTAGGATTAGCCCAGAGGTAGATTTCGTTGTTGGGTGGGTGGGGGGACATAGGAAGGGCTTCCTACCCGCTCAAGGTATCCATCTCTCATGTTCAAGTTGGCATGGTAGTGAAGGTAGGGAAGTGAAGATTTGTGTTCCTCTCAGGGTCGACCTTGGGAAATCTTCATCTACTCGCTTGAAATAACAACCTTTAGTGAAGGTTCAGTTTTGGAAGATGAAGCTTGGCTAGATGTTACCTCATAGAAACTCATGTCTTGTGTGTTGAGAAGGAGTTATTGTACAAAAATATTAAATATGCAACTCCATTCTTAGAAGAATCTACATTTGTAATTATCATAATGTGAAATCATGCAGGAAGCTATATATTTGCACAAAAATTATAAAAAGAGGGCAGATCTTACCTCATAAAAAACTCATGCATTGTGTACTCAGAAGGAGTTAATTGTAGAAAAATATGATGTTGTATTTGGGAGGGAAAATTATTAAATTTAATATATCTAACCTTGTTATATTTTCCACTTTATCTAGTAGCCTCTTCATAGTTGTATTTGTAAAACTTCAATTCTACAAGCAAAGAAGGTCTATTTTTCGAAGAATTTTAGAATTAGTAACTCCACTTTTAGAATAATCTACATTTTTTATTATCAAGTTGTGCAGTCTTCTAGGAAGCTACATATTTGCACAATAGTTATGAAGAGATAAGATCTTACCTCATACAAATTGATGTCTTGTGTACTAAGCATGAGTTGCATAAGAAGTTACATATTTGTAAAAAACTTATGAAGAGGGTAAATTTTGTCATATACTAAGGAGGTGGACTATTACAAACACATTAATGAAGAGTGTAGATATTGAATGAGTATTGGCATCATGATCAAGATTATTTTTTCTAGATGATCAACCTTGACTATCAAAATATAGTTTTGTTCCATTGGTTGTGAGATATATATCTTCTATATGGTCTTCGAGGTTTAAAATTGTTTCCTTGGTGCTAGATTTTAGACTTAATAACATTTATTTCTCTTGTTATTTAAAACTACATATTCTGCATACCTTCCTTCCAATTGGTACTTTTTTTTCATATAGAGCACATCAGATCTAAAGTTCTAATTGATCCTAACTCTATCTACATATCCTCTTTGTTAGGATTTTTCACTAATGTATAGAAATTATTATCTCATCTTACAACTCTATCACAATATCTTAAAATTTAACAATAAATTACAAGTTCTTTAAAAAATAATTTAAAAAATAGTATTTTTTACCCTTGTGAAGTTATTTAACTAAAATACTAACTTCATAACATGAATGATTGAATTGATCTCAAAACAATGGCTCTTTCCATCTCTACTCTTGGGCTGCTCAATGTGGTTTTTTCCCTGTAGTACTGCAAACTATTTTTGCCGTTTTGATCCTACCTGCTCGTTGATTGACCTTCCTTCCAGCTTCATTCTGTTTTATGCTACCTTTCCAAACCAGGTAAGTTTTTGTCGCCTTTTCTGCAATGCCTTTGTGTCTTTGTCGGATACGCACTACTACATAGAAGGGTGTTTTTGTCTCAACTTGAGACAAAAAAAAAGTTTGGTTTTGTCTTAAAAAATGTCTTTAACCGAGTGTCTTAAATTATCGTCTTTAAAATTGTCTCTATAAAGACAATAGAAAACATAATTTTTTTGGTCTTTGTAGAGACAATTTGGGATTTGTCTTTGTAGAGACAATTTGGGATTTAAAGACATTGTCTCTAGAGAGACAATAGTTGGGATTAAAATCATAGTCTCTCAAGAGACGCTATGTCTTTAGATCTCAACTATTGTCTCTCTAGAGACGATATTAAAAAAGGTATTAAAAAAATAAACAATTTATTTTAAATATTTTTTCAATAAAAATGTATTAAATAAATAATCAATAGAATTGTCAAATGTTTATGCTTAGAGTGCTGAGTGTCACGCGATTAGCATTTATATAGGGCAGGGATCTCTTTGGGGTGTTTCAAAATTAAAGTGAGATAAACTAGGAATCTTGCAAGTTCTGTTCTGGCTGCCCTACATGATTCCATCGCTGAAGGATTTTCTTTGCAATCTCTTTGTTGCTATTATATAAATCAATTGCTAGCATATTAGTTGATCTGTATTGAAGTCTTTGTGTAACAATTAAAGATGAAACGTAGGGCTTGACTTAGCAAAAATGATTAATAGTTTCTTGATTTTGTTATGGTATGTGGGCTCTCTTGGAGCTGCCCGACTTTGTGTACATAGGGGTTTATAATTTATTTCATTTCGGAAAATTTGAAATTCATCTGGCTTTTGTCATGTTGGTATATGCTCTTATTGTTTACTATTATATTTGTAACTTTTAACATGATTTATATTTGTTGTCCTATTATTTTCAATAGCATATGGGCTTTAACAAATGAATGCTTTGTATGGAAAGAAAATCTAGACAATGACATTTAGCTTGCAGCAAGCATTTATTGGCATGATAAATGTGGTGTTGCAACAGGCACCGTATTCTGCTAACAATTAGGATCTGTTGCAAGTGATTTGTTAGGGCAATCACGTCTCTGCTTGAAGGCTGAAAAGCAATTTAGTGTTTTTGCAATGTTTCACGGCATTTCAGGGATGAGAATGCTAGGACATTTTTCAGGACAACAATCTACTAGACATTTTTTTAGGGACTGATAAGTGAGAAATATAGCAGCAATAAAAAAATAAAACAATTTCATTTTTTATTTCACTATCCAAACTCAATAAACATAACAGAGGGAAAAAGTATGGTACTAAGTACAATTATGCTTCATCTGAGCTATCAATATCAAAAGAGCTGTATAAAACAAAAAGAAAGAGCTCCTTGAATCCAGGTCACATTGTATGTCAAGTTGTGGTTCCTAAGACAATCTTAACTCCCTTTTTGGCCCTGTCAATTTTAATCAATTAATTTCCTCTCGCAATGGCAACAAGACTTGGTGTTTAGACAATCTTAACTCCCTTTTTGGCCCTGTCAATTTTAATCAATTAATTTCCTCTCGCAATGGCAACAAGACTTGGTGTTTTCCATTATTTTCCCATGTTCCATTAGCATATTGAAAAATATTACCACAGTAACTGCTTTTTGTTCTCATATATTGTTATGTTTTAAAAGCTATTTAATGCTGCAATACTTTATAAAGTAATTGCTGATAATACTTACCAAGAATAAGTAATAAATAAGAAAGAAAGGATAAATGTCTAAACAACAATAATTCCCATGTTACAGTTTATATAGAAGTTCCAATTCAATGTGGCTCGTCCCAAAATTAAATTGTATTCCATCGCTATCTCGTTCTCTTTGTCTATCTATTCCCTATGCTTCATAATGTCTGCTGTCCCACACTGCATGATGACAACAGCTACTGGAGATCACACACTAGATTATCTTTACCAGTATCACAAAACTTTCTTGAAGATCTCACACAGTTGGTCCTTATATTAAGCTTCCTTGCAAGAAAATTCCAGATACTTTATCTTGTTTCCTTTAACCTATCCTGCAGAATTTATTTTATCTTGTTCACTGTGATGTATCAGCCAGTGGAGAACACCCCTAAATTCAATTACCCATGGAATCTGTTAAACATGTATCATTTCAAAATTGACTTAAGTGAGGAAAAATTTGATAATTGGGAGTTAGAAAAATGGTCAGGAGCAGCAAAGGTGTGCACAGAAGAAGATGGAGCAGCAGCAAAATAACTCACATTTGCTAAACTGTGGTCACACGTTCAATTCTCTGCAGGTCCCAATAGCAATTGGCTGGGGATCTCATATTACAAAAATGGTCCAATCCTACCTCAAGTCAATAAATCAATTTTAGTCAGTGTAGCTTTGGGAAAATTGAGTACAAGAAATGGCCCTCAAAACCAAACTTAAGCAACAGTAGCAATCATTTTTTTGCTAGAAATTGAATTCCAATTCTTATTACAAAATAACCTAATACCATTTAAGTTAGAAAATCGTTTGTACCCATAGTAGCATTGTGAATTGAATGAGGGAAATCTTATAAAACCCAGTTTAAGCAGTGCCTGCATTGAATTTTTTTCTCAACAATACAGTCCAACCCTTCTGCACCACAACCTAATGACATTCGTCACCAAAACACTGGTACCCAATACTGCATTTTGAATTAAGTGCAAGAAAAGCGCATCAAAACCCAGCTTAAGCAAACTTTGCACCGCTTATTTTCTTAAACAACGACTTCCAACCCTTATCGCCGCTTATGTATGGAAAGTTATAATTTATCAATGTGGTATCATTAGTGTGAGGCTACTAGAATTTAGCAACCTGTAAACCAAGTACAGTTACTTTCCTAATCAAAATTGATAACTAAATTTAAGAAACAGCCAACACCACATGTTCTTAAGGAAGAGCTTGACAATAAATAAATTCACAAGAATTAATTAAACAAATATGATGATATATAAATTAGGTTTATAATAGCAATGAAAACTGAACAATGATAGGAAGCAAATATGTCTTTTGTTCATTTGTTTCTATCCATCCTCTTGCTTTGTGTCCTCTTTTTACGAGGCACCTTTCTGATTGTGGGTGTGGATAGTTCATCACATTGAACACTCTCCTCAATATTGTTGTCTCCCACTTGTTGAAATTCAAGGATGGTTTCCTGGCGAGTTTCAGGAATGCCAATCGAATCATTTTGTGCAACAAACAATTCATCATGATCCTCTACCTCCTCTTGATGCTCACTACTCGATGAGTTTAATTGTTGGGCTTCCTATACAAAAAACAATTTAACTTATTTAAATAACTTCATACCTCTAGTTAAATTATTGCATAAGTCATATGATATTATAAAGAACTTACCTCAGATTCATGACCACTCACTAAAATCTCCCCTCGATCTAACAAATGTTGTCGTAGGCCTTGGGAACCATGTAATAAAGCATATTTTAGGTCATCCTCTGAAGCTTCCTTTTGAAATTAGTGAACCTACATTAACAAACATAACCAAATTTACAAGGTATAATGAATCATAAGATACAATTAACTCAGAAGTTTTTCATGACTTTTTATGAAAAAGAAAAATACAGTAGATGAAAATATTCACTCACCAAACCACCACGAATGCTATTATACCCACCAGATCCTAATTTATGGGATCCAATACTTGACACCCTAGCTTGGGTTGCTTTTGTTGTATCTCGAAGGCGTCTTTTAGATCCTCCTTGTGTAGATGGCATATAGTTTGGATTATTGTGGGCTTTCCTCTTATATTTGGCATCTTTCATGAGTTCATCCCATGTCACTTGGTCTGTAATCCAAGCTGGACGTGGATATCTCAAGTCTTTTGTCAGCTTTGACCTTAAATTATCTCATTTAGAGTGCATGTATTTCCGTGCAATATCAAGAATAATATTCTTATTAAAACCAGGATTTCCAAATGCTGTTATGACATCTTTAAAGAGTTCCTCTTTCTTAGCATTGGATTGCTTCCTCCAATCCATTTGAATGGTATTTCCAAATAATTGTTCTGCACGACGAAAAATAAAGTGAAAAATTTTTAACCCCACTTCATCCTTCAAGACATTTCCTTCTGAGGTGAGCAAGATTGTAACTTCTTGCGTTCCTTTTGTAGTCACTGAGGATATTGTTGTAGTCTGAGGGGTTGAGGCAGATGCTCCCATAGGTGCATCAATCACTTTGTCATTTATTTCCTGTATTTACAGTGAGATTGTGAAATTGTCAGAAACCCAACCAAAATATGAAACTATTTCTAAGTAGCCAGTAGTATGAAGATGATCCAAGACATCTTGGATACATCACTGTTCAAGTTGCAACAGTCAACAAGAATGAAGGTCTAACAATAAAGAGAAAGATGGTTTGACAATATCCATAGTTTTGATTTTGTTTGTTTTGATTGGGATTGGTGCGCAAGCGTTCATAGTTCTAATTATGTTCATTCCATATTTGTTATTGGTACCTAGGAAGAAGTATCTAGAGGATGTTACATGTAACAGAGACGGTTCATCTTAAGTTGTAGTGACCAAAGTATCTACAATGCTACAAATGAAGACGAAAACCATTGAGTAAAGGTTAATGACCAATCATAATAAAGTTCTAATCATAGTGTTTAAAGAAAATAAAACACAATAAAAAATCATTAATTGTTAAATTATGAAAATGAAAATCTATAATTAATTTTACCCGTTCATCTGAGGTAGGCCCTGCACTCTCCAACAATGCCCTTTCCCATAACTGAATTTGTACAAGTATTTCTTGTCTGGTTGGAACATTTTCAGGAGTATCTGGTAGGAGCCTTAGTATTCTTGATTGTGAATTTATGAGACTCCTTAAGGAAACTTGTTCGGTTATTGGTGGGAGAATTCTGACTGAACCCACATCAGGAACATTAGTGTTTGTTGTTGTAATCCTTGAAATATCCTATAAGGCACAAATATAAATATTAGGATGGTATAATAGGTGACAATAACATAATCAAACCCACACAAACATATGATTGAATCTTACATCTAGCATAACAGTAGATGTAGTGGAGGGCGCAGATGGATCCTTCATGCCAACAAGATTCACGCTCGATGGAGTTACTTTCGAGATGGCCTGCATTCCACAAACATAAATTAGCATAATATAATAGGGAACATAAGATAACTTAGCATACAAAAGACAAATTTTAAGATTACCTCATGCACCATCATAGTAATTTGTTGTCCTTGTCCATTTTTTAACATATCAATCAAAGCATTTAAGATCGGAGGCTCCCCCATAGCAGAATTGGTAGCATCCCTGACCACATTCTTAAAAAAACAAAAAATGACATAAAAATAAGAAAATATTGATTAGAGAACATATGCGTATAGCACCCATGGCCACTACAAAAAGTTTTGTAGACTCTAAAAAATTTGAAAATACAGAAAAAGACAATCATAATCACAGTCATAATCCATGGCAAAATGCTATGAGATCATATATGTAGATTTTGGGTGCTCTTCTATTCTTATCCACATTAAATGACCATAGAAAAACATAAATAGACCATAGAAACAAAAGATATCTGTAAAATATGGTCTCCCAAGACGCATTCTGCCTTAAAGCCTTGAAAATCATAAACCGCCCAATGGTCTATTCAACTAACTTCTAAAGAGAACAAAGAACAACAGTAATTGCCTTCAAAAGGTCCATGTCAAATATTGTCACCCTACAAGCGTGCTGAATTGAAAATTTTAAAAATAAACACACCTAACCAATTCTTTGGAATGTAAAAGCTACAAATATAGCACCCATTACAGATTTTCTTTCTAAGTAATTTGAGCAGATTTGTCTAGGGTAATGTTGTAGACAGTGACTGTGAAAGGACTGTGAACAATCCAAAATCATTGTTTCAATGCTTCATGAACAGTCATCATAATGGATCAAGGTAGACAATCATCTATACTACCTATGAGTTGATCATACACAGTACACATAAAAGGACATAACATTTGAAATGGTAACAAACCTTTGATCATTGTCCACACACCATAAGTGTAGCATCATTCTAAGAAATCCCAGCCAACTTCATTAAAACAAGGTCTCACTGGAAGTTAGTTAAAAGATCTCATTTCATTAATATCATTTACTTATTTAATAAATGCTCTTACAGATTTTATCAAATTTTCAGGTTAAAAAAATAACAACATTTTCATTATGGTGCATTCTACTTGCTGCAGAGAAAGGTTGATTGAAGGCATTAGTGGATACACTCTTGGAATCAGGAACTCCGCATTGCTTTTTTCAGGTGATTTTCCACAAAATTTGGTACTTTAAAACTGAAATCTTATTTACAATTGAGTGATTTTTTGATTCACTGACATTTGTATTTTTTCTCCCTGTTTTCTAACGACCCAGTTTCCCATTGTTGTGTCAGTTTTTCTGAACACCCAGTTTTGGATTGGGAGTTTCATTGTTTTTGCGATGAAAGTTAAATATCAATAAAGTAGTAGCTATTGTTTGTGCCTCTGAAAATTCTAGACCATTTTCATAAAATCTCAAGCACCATCTTAAGAGGAGTTCAAAAACAATGATTGCTTAAGATTTTCAGATTGTATAAATGCTGCCAGCCCTTCTTATGAATGTTCAGAGTTCAAAATTGTCTTCAAATATTGGCATCTCACAAGGGTTCTAGTTGACAGAGAAAATATGTGTGCCCAGAAAAAATAAATTCAAGCTCTCTTCGTCTAGCAATTCATATATTCTAATTTTGATTCTGATGCAAATATGGAGGCCTAGGGATTAGACTTGGGGAAAAAGATAGTGAAGGCTCTATTTTGGGTGATATTAGCCTTTTTGTTTTCTTAGGGCTTCTGTATTTTGAGTTTCTTTTTGATAGTGTCTACAAAAACCCTATCCCCCTACCCAATTCTCCCTACCATTATGCTTTGATGTACGTTCATACCCTATTCAAGGCTCCCATTTTGGCACAGCCAGGGAGGACACAAGCAAACGCTGTTGAAATCTGCCTTTACACCTATCAAATGTGTTTAGTTAGAAGTTTCAAAAGATTTTTCAACAAATTCTTTTTATGCGTATTCTGCAAACCCACGTTTTGTCTATGCTTTGATGGATGTCCATACCCTATTTTTCAAAGCTTCTATTTTGACACAGGCAGGGAGGCTGCTGGCAAAGGTTGTGCAATTTGGCTTCACACCTGCCGATTGCATTTGCTTGAAATTTTCTAAAGCCTTTTCAACGAATCCATTATGTGCCTATCGTGCAATCACAGCATTCAATAAGATCACATTTTTTCTATGCATTTTGTCAAACAGATAGCATGCCCTGTCGATGCTCCCACTTTTTGCCTACATGTCTACCACATCATTTCAAACTGCTTGATAGTCAGTAGTTGTCTGCATTCACATACATACCCTGTTTTTCAAAGTTTCTATTTTAGAGTCCTCAGAAGTATTTTCAGATTATTCAATAGCATATCTTTCTTCCTAAGAGTTTAGCATCATTAAAATATCCTTCCAATAATGGCAGTGAATGTCTTGCAAAATGAGGTTTTTTGCTATCAAAATTTCAAGCTTCAAACTATCAATATGTCTTTTCAGGAGTGTTTGTTGACACATGGACCTCAGAGCTGATAACGTCATCCTTACTATTATACATGTCCTTTATTCAGGTGAATCTGTTATGTATTTGGATGAATCAAGAAGGCTATGGTTCAGGCCCTAGAGTCCAGCAATTATCTATCACTACTACTAATATGTTATGCACAAATACATCAAATTTCTTATGAGCCATATATCTGTAGGTCTGTGCCTTTGACGACATCATCTACACCTACAAATATTCATGGTATCATTTCGACAACAAATGGCAAATGGTATGAAAAGCTGTCAAATTTCTGTTTAGTATTTAAATCTTCATTTTGAGTATAAAACAACAAACTATTAGGTCTTTACATTAGCCGTGAGATAACTGCATCTCCACAGCCACGCCATCTGAATAGACAACCATACTGTTGGACTTGGTTAAATTACCGTATAACTCCCAAGTCAAAGACAAATTTTAGAAGTTGAAAATTCATGCCATCTGGATAGAAAACCATATGTTGGAGGGAGACAAATTGATACCAAAATGTTTTACTGATTATGAGGACTTGCCATCAGCAGCAAAATGCTAGCTGCTATTTAATGATCCCTAGTCCAATAGTGCAATGAAAAATTTGAAGGCACTAGGCCAGCTGTACATATCATTAAATAACCATTTTATTGTGTCCCAATTCATATTTGGTCTGGGTTTAGCCATAGTTCATTTCTACAATGAACAGTTGATGCTTCACGAATTGTTGTTGCCTTAGATGCTTCTTAAGTTTATATTCAACATAGTTGCAATTCTTGTCACAAGGCACACCCTGCAAAACTATAAGGTGAAACAAAACATATTGACATCTTTCTGCATTTGAAAAAATTCAAAATTATATCTTTTTATTTTATACAGAGGTGTAGAGTTGTATACAAAGTGCTATTGAGATAGTTGGGCTGGAAGCCATTTTTTGAACACCAACCCATGGCCATTTTCTAAGCTCCAGCCTATCCACTATGACCTATATAACTGTTGGTTTGTGAACAACTATAAAATATAAAATCAAAATGATCTTCCATCTATTGATTCATCCAATACAACCCTTCCACCATACAAGTGCCCTCCTTTGTTAACTTTTAAGTTTTTACTTAGTTTTTTAGTCAATGTTCTTCTCAGCAGAGGCGGACTCTAGCAAAACCGATCTAGACTCATGCAAGGTAGGGCAAACTTCCAATTACTAGCTTCCTTCATCTATAAAGGAAAGGCAAAAGTGTGAATGATTTATTAATTCCATTTTTTAGATAGTGCAATCTGTTTCCCTTCATATTCAATGAGAAAATAGTTGCAGATTTGATTGTTCAACACTAGGTCTTCACTATTTGCTTTTCAATGTGATGTGTTTGTAGATTCAAGACACTTTCTATTAAATGATCTTTTAAAATGGTTTTAATGTGAAATATATCTACTCAATCTATTTTTGTTTTTTTAAGTAACTGAGCAAGCTATGATATTTGTTATACTTTAAGACTAAGTATTTGAATTTGATGGAGATGGAGCAGTTTTTAGACTTCTTTTTTTCCCCGGTTGTTAATTTTAATGATTTTATTGCACTATGAAATTCTGATTTTTAAACAAAAGAAAATATTGTTAGATGAATTGACAATGTAATTGTGCTTTTGTCTTGTAGGCTATCTTTTGAACGGGACAATCTTCTAGTTTCCACACACTTACTGCTCAAGGTGAGTAATGAATTCTTAAAACATCTTCACTACCAATTAGTTTTTTTTCTTTATCTATTGAGATCAATAGTAAAACAATTTTGCAAGTAAGTTGTATGAAATAAGATAGCATTCATAGAGACGAGACTAAGAACCATAAAAGTCAGAGTGTAGCAATCAAATACATAGAGATCATTAAAGTGATCATGGTGATCAAACAATGTCATCCTCAAATGAAATTTCCTCATTTGATGGCATAAATACCTCATCATTAATGGGCCCTAAATCTACAAATAAATTAATACTAGCATTTTCATGGTCTTCATCATCTTCAACTACAGGCAAATTAAAATCAATAAATTCATCATCTTCATGGACTTGATGCTCATGTGGTTGTTCATGTCCTTCGAACACTTCAATAAACTCATCATGATCTTCATCCTGGTCATATGCATCATTGACAATAAAATTTTCATCATCTCCATCTACGCTATTTTCATCATCAAGGGGGACTTCTGCATCTTCATTGTCTTCAACATATGTTACTCTTCGTCCTCTTGGATCATAATCAATAACAAATGACCAACCAGGTTGTTCTAAATTTGGAATGAGAAATATCTGGTCACATTGATTTGGAAACACATAAGGTTCAAAAGTGGCTTCAAACCTAGATGTATTAATCATATGGAATCCATTGTTGTGCATAAAGATAGTTTTTTCTTCACCCACTTTGATAAGCTTGTACCATTCAACATGAAAAATA
This sequence comes from Cryptomeria japonica, assembly GCF_030272615.1. Taxonomy (NCBI): domain Eukaryota; kingdom Viridiplantae; phylum Streptophyta; class Pinopsida; order Cupressales; family Cupressaceae; genus Cryptomeria; species Cryptomeria japonica. The sequence goes on along the minus strand of NC_081409.1, from coordinate 213,161,699 downwards.
ACTTTCTTGAAAGACATAAAATCAAGCTCTATAATATCCTCCAGCACTCCATAATAGCGAAGTGTGCTTGTGATTGGTTGTCTATCATTTGCATGTGAACGACATTCTACCTCAAATGATGTTGAAACTCCACAATCATAAGTTTGTCTCTTTTCATCAACCTTTTTGATGCGAAAGTGATGACCAAAATTCCACATTCCTTCGTAATATGTTACCTAAATTCATATAAATATTAGATAATTAGATTTGAGAATACAAAATTTAAAAGACAATTTATTTAATATCTCCAATATGTTACTATATATGTATCACCTCCCCATTTATAGATCCTTTCACGAAATTCAGTTGTTGTTGTGTCACTCTATTTCTCCCTTTTGTTGCTTCGTGTTCAATATTGGTCTTTAGCCAATTCCATGAGCATCTCTCCGACCATTTTCTTTTATGGCTTGCGGGCAATCCTCGAACAGTGTTTTGACCATGTATATTATATATATTGGCCCATGCCTTTTCATCCTCTACTTTCTTTTGTTCAGCGTACTTCTCCATCCATTCCAACATAAAATCAGAATTGTATGCAACATACAAATGTAATGCTTCCCACTCCTTAGCATCTATGAAGAAAAATAGAATTGTTCAATAAATTAATAATTATTTAAAAGCATGTATTATAAAATTTAAGATAAAAACAACTACTTCCAACATTTTTGTATACCTTTTATCCTCTTTGAAGTCCCTTGACCCTCTAATTTTTCTCCTTCAAATGATTGAGATTGGCTATAATTCCATAATCGCGAAGCTTCGAGATGCAATTGAGGTAAGTACTCACTCAAATGAACCATTGCTTGGAAAACCATGTACCCCTCAACCATGGACCCTTCTGGACGAGCCTTTTGCCTAACAAATTGTTTTAAAACCTTCATATATCTCTCCACAAGCCACATTGTTCGAATATGAATAGGACCACAATGTTCAATCTCTTCTACTAGGTGTACAAGGTAGTGCTCTTGAGAATTAAAAAAGCTTGGAGGGAAGCACATTTGAATATCACACATCAAAAGTGAAACATTCATTTTCCAATACTTCAAGTCATCTGGAAGTATCTCTTTAGATGAGACCCACCTACAAGTATTAACATGTATTACAATAAATATTTATGATTACTTCAAGACTATAAGTCATGGAAGAGTAGGAATGATTGATTCAAAATACCTCAAATATTTGGATAGTTTGTAAATAGTTAACCTAACATCACGATCAAAAGTGCTTGGTATTGCTGCAGGCAACACATACTGCATGACCATTAACAAATAACAATATTAAAAATATACATGAATTGATATTATCACTAGGATATATAAATTTATAATTATGTTTCCAACAAATCAAATGTACTACAAAATTACCTTTATCCAATTGTGCCAATCATGTGTTTTTAGGCCCGAGAACTCAGATCCATCTCTTGTGAATAAGTTTTTTAATGTTGCACCAAAGCCAGAAGGAAATCTTATGGTTTTCATTGTATCAATGATGTTTTCTTTCTCCTTTGATGTAAAAGTCCACGGAGCATGATCATATGAGTTGTTTTCATGCAACCACATGTTCGGCATGACATTGGCAACTTGGAGGTCCTTTCGTAACTTTATTTGTGCTTCAAGGTTGGTTCCATTTAGATGTTTCCACAAGCACTCTGCCACATTTTTCCCGATATGCATAGTATCAAATAGGTGGGCTATTGGCAAGTTCTCATAATAGTCTAATTTGTAGAAAATAGAGAGTCTTTTCATTCCTGGTGGAAAGCCCGTCCCTTCTTTTCTATCATACAGTGCTTTCCATCTAGCAGGGTTCATCCTTCTTGGCTTCCTCATTTCCACTTCCTTTCCATTGAAGTTATTTTTCTTATGCACTCGATAACGATGATTTTGTGGTAAGAATTGTCTGTACTCATCATATACAGTTTTATTGAGATCCTTTGATTGCCTATACAACATTTTTGGCCCACATGATGGACCACCATGATTCCCCTTTGTTTGTAGCCCTAAAATAAGAATGGAAACCATATTTACTAAATGGTACAATGGACACAATAATTACAAATGTAATTTACAATATATTACCACAGCAAATAGAGAGCCCCGGGGCATCATGAATTGTCCAGATAAGCATAGCATGAAAGAGGAAGTTTCTATCATTGATAGGTCTTGATACATCAAGCATATTTACACCATGCCATAATTCACGAAGCTCATCAATGAGGGGCTCCATGTATACATCCATATCCTTTACCTGATACTTCCCTAAGTAAACAAAAAGTTTTTTATCAGGTTTTAACTGAATTAAAATATTTTAATATAATCTTCAATAAATCACTGCATTCATATATTCTAGTACCTGGTATGATAAGAGTTAACATTGCACGCTCCTTTTTCATTGCCATCCAGGGGGGGAGATTGTTGTTAATAATTAGAACTGGCCAAACAGAATATGTTGTTCTAAGATCTCGAAAAGGATTTACACCATCCATTGCTAGAGAAATTCTTGCATTCCTTGGCTCATTTCTTAAATGTGGCCATTTTTCCTCAATCTCTTTCCAATGTTTGCTATCCGCGGCCATACACATGACACCATCTTGGCTCCTCCCATGTGCATGATAATCCATATATTTTGCCAACTCCTTGCATTTGAACATCCTCTCGAACCTTGGCTTTAGTGGAATGTGTCGTAGTACTTTATAAGGAACCTTCTTGGATACTTGATCTTGACAATATCTACCTATGTGACACACTGGGCATTGCTGCAAATTTGCATTGCTTCCATAGTACAATATATGGTCATTTGGACATGCATCATATGTATTGTACTCCATTCCAATATCTTTCATTACTAAAGATACTTCTCTATGTGAATGAGGTAACTTATTGTCCTTTGGAAGTATTTTGTTTGCCAAAAGCCTACATGACGCAACAAATGATTTTGATAAGATAAGTATACACATTATTAAAAAAACTCAAGACATCGAGAGCATTAATTTATACGAATATCAAATCCTACCTTAATATATCAGTAAAGCATGTATTTGTCAATCCATGTGTAACCTTCAAATTCAACAACAACATAAGTGTTGCCAATATAGAAGTATCTGCATTTGAAAAAACAGGCGTCCTAGCCAACTGAGCTAGGGGGAATCAATAACTTCTTCAAAAGATGTGTAGAAGTCTTTGATGAATTCATCAACACCAGCCTCATTTATCTGCGAAGTGGCTTCATCCATAAATGTATCTTGTTCTTCATCTTCAGAGTGGCTATCATCGGTGACATTCGTTGGTTCTTCAGGAATATTGTGAATTGGAAGTGGCTTTTTATCAAAAAACCAATTGAAATGATCAATAATAATGCATTGAATAATGCGAACCTTTATTTATTATAAGAATAATAATTTGTTAATTATAGTGTACCTCTTCTATATAAACCCCATAGTTCAATCTATGGATACCAACAAGTCGCCGCTTCTTTAGTTTCCTATTTTGGCACCTATTGCAAGTGCAATATATCATTTCATTGAAGTATTCATTTGTCCCTGGAGCAGGTCTTGTTGCTCGCTCATCTAAATATTCAGATGATGATGATGTGTTATTTCCCTAAATGCACCATGTACTATCAACAATAAGAGTAGGACTTATAACTCGAGTATTACTTCTTTTTGAAGAGAACGTGACTCTTAGGTGCAAGATATGTTATAGCTTAAGAAATTTGAAACTTCGAAAACATGGCTTTAAGGTGAGATACACAAAATTGGAAATAACCTCTCTTAGGCTTGGGTAGTGAGACTCTAAAGTAGACCTCATCGTATCGATGCTTATTTTGTTAAACATAAATAATAGCATGTCAATAGTCAAAAGCCAATAGTCATGAAATCAGGTAAGTAACAATCTACATTAACAATATCGGGGCACACTTGGAGCAAGAGGACAGGTATCCTATGTCCTCTAGATGAAATCTGATCTAAAAAAGAATGTCTACCAAGTATCATGTGAAACATGAAAAACCATATATATATATATACAACTGCACAGACACATTTCTGAAGTTGTTAAGATCCTATTACCAAAGCCTTTTGTTATCTATACAATGGAAAGAAGGATGCTTTCACTTGAACAACATTCGAGATAGAATAATGAAGGCATGATACAAACTAGCCTATCAAACTATAATAAGAATGTATTCCTACCACCTAACAAACTTCTTTTTCTACAGTACCAAGCGAAGGATTGTTCATAAAAACAAGTGAATAGTTCACGAGTAACAGTTCAGATGACAGTTGACAGGTGATTAGTAAGCTGGGATAATCTACAGACACATGAAACCTGAATGTTTAGACTCCATGTTTGATGACAAAAGGACAATCTCAGTGAGCAGGCTTATTAACCATGGCAATACCCGAAGAGTCTAAGGACTTCCCAGACAGTGTAAGGACTCATAAAGACAATATACAGGTAACAATAATAAAGGCAAAACTGGTGATTCAGACTCGGGTGAAAAGTGCTCCTTGCATCGTCCTCCATTAGGCTGTTAGATGCAGTAGTTGGTATACGATTTAGACTCAATGGGGTGAATCTCTATTGTAATCAATTGTGTGATTGCTAACTCTCATTTCCTATCAGTTTCTCAGGTTAATATTTCTTAGAGAACTCTAGTCATTCATGTTCCCCATTTAGATCATTGTTGATAAACTATTGTATGGAATCTCCATCATAGTTTTACACATTTGGGTATCAGAGCAATAAAGCTGTCAAAGTTTTCAGAATAACCAAAAAATCACATAAATGAGTTAATGACAGTTATCACAAGGCCCTTAAGTCATCAAAACACAACAAAGAGCAAGATCTCTGTAACAGTGTGCATGGTATAAGCAACATAGTCTCATCTCAAGATACAATCTTTCCAACATAAAAATGATATGAAGTATTATTCTATGTACTACCTAATTAATCCTAGGTTAGTATTTCATTTCATTAAAATGATGCTGCAAGTAAAAAACAACAACATAAATACCTGGTCAGCCATTCCGTATAAACACCAGAAAAATAGCCTAGTAGAATTGTTGAGGTAGAATAACCTAAAACACGTGTATTTAAATTTAATTAGAGAATGAGTAGCAAAATATAGAGAAAATACAGAGAACACCTATTATATCTTTGTCAAACAGTCTAAGTAATGATTATACGACACATAAGTAAACCAATTCCTTTACCCAAGCACACACATCAACACGATTTACAAAGACTACAAATACCAAAAACAATGATATAAATACCTGGTCTGTCATTTTGTATAGACACCAAGAAAATAGCCTAGCAGAAACCTACAAAGAAAAGTGTGTGGATGCTAGTTAGGATCATAACATAAATAGCCATTAAAATATATGAAAACATATAGCCCAAAAAAACCATAAAATTATTCTAAAATATAGCTTGAGAAATTAAAAAAAATGAAGATTTGATTAAAACTTACATAGAAATTAATTATGAATTGTTAACGTAGAATAACCTGAATAACCTGAAATACATGTATGTTAACACAGCTATTACTTGAACAGGTCAGTCATATCTCCTCAAGCTCCACTCTGTTGTTCGTGAAAGCAAAAGGTCATTATATACGCATAGAATTTATTAGTTTGAATAAAAGACTCTTTGTTTTTATTAAAGAAAGAGCTAGGGTTCCATATACAATGATAAAGAGATTTTTGAGAATAAAAGACACAGGTATATGAGTAAAAACCCTCATCAAAGACTATTCAAAGGGAAATGCGTAGTCATATATCATCATGAGGTATATATGCAATGTATTGCCTCAAGGATCATGAGTGAGATAGTTTCAGTCCATTAACCTTTTCACAGCCCCCCCCCCAAAAAAAGAGATATTCACAGTCCAAATAAGGAGAAAATATCAAGCAACCAGATCTCTTTGGTTTGAATAGGTCTAAGAAAGAGACAACACATTTCAAAGAAAATGAAGTCCTAGGGCAGCAAACACAGTCCAAGGGAGACTGTAACAGTCAGTGATTGATAGCAGAGTTAGCATCTGCCATCATGCCAAGCATTGACAGTGAAAGGAGCAAGACCCAACCTTAGCATGAGCCTTATGAGCAGTACTCATGAACAGAGATACACTCCTATGCTTCAGACTAGAAGGATAGTTACAGAACCATTAAAGAAGGGAGCGATGTCAGTTTCAAAGACAATCTTTAGGTTACTAATGTGACAATGGATTGTGATAGTCATGGATAATCAAATGAAATTACAGCCCAGCATCATATGGAATTTTACAAAGCACATTCAACAAGACTAAACGGATAGTCAAAAACAGTAAAAGATAGTGATTGAATAAATGATCTATATACAAAAGCCTGGTTAAAAACGGAATGTTTCTTATGATACAAAATGCAGCTACCATAACTTCGGGGCTTTTTATTGCATTTTTATCCAGCTGGCACATGGCTTTTGTGTTGATTTCTCTGCTTGTTCTGATAGTGTTCCAATCATGGGGGCAACTCAATATGGTAAAGAAATTCAGTGCCAAATCCAAAGTACTTTTGACCATAGCTGTTGATCATTCTTTTCTTTATGTAAGGGTCCATAACCAGAAAAATAGTATGCATGACTTTTTTATGGTGTGCTAATTACATACACACGGGAAAGTAAGACCTGGGTTGAGATTTGGGGCTCTAGGCCACCAGGGTTTAAGTGACACCTTCTCAACCAATCAATCCAGTTCAACTATCTAAAATAATACCAATATTAATAGGCTTGCTCTTGACTACTGCAGATGGCAGAGGCTAAACCTGTGCATGTGGCAATAGATGCATTGAGAAACATTCACACCATAGCTTCATTTTGTGTTGAGGATCATGTTCTTCAAATGCATGCTCAACAATGCAAAGAACCAATGAGTTGTGCAACTCAACTGGCTATCATTGATGGTATTGGCTTTGGTGTTATAAATTTTGTCCTCTTCGCTACTTATGGTTTTAGCTTCTGGGTGGGAGCTCAACTAGTTATCCATAGATTGACAAACCATACACAAATATTCAGAGTACCATAATTCTTTCTACTCAAAACATGTTGAGAAATATTTTAAGGTTTTAGTAGTCTTTCTATAAAACAATTAGCGGGATGTACCAGTACCCGTATCTATACCCAAGGATTTTTTATTTATTTTTGTCATGCCCATGAATCCATACCTGTACTCGAATTGGTAACACAACTTGAAATTGGTAAAATCTGAAGGGGCTGATATGATATAAATCTGCCAATGTATCTGACGTAATCAGTTTTCTGAAAATGAATAAAGTATGTCATTATTTCTGTTATAAACATGTGTTCTTTGGTTCCACTTTAAACACAAATCAAATCAGAATTAACACTCTCACAGCTATTTTCACAGAGCCTTCAAATAGTAACTATGTGCATTCCAAAAATTGCAAGTCAAAAGGTTATAATGAAGAACCAATCAGCAAAGCATCTGGAACAGTGGTGTTCCTAGAAACCATTTGCAGTCATATGCACACAGTACAAATAACATGGACTGTAATTTCTAGACAAAGATCACAAAGGGCAAAACCTATAGGCATCAACTCAGACAAGAACATCACAGCGAAGACACGATATCAAAGCTAGTTTTATTCAAAAGGCATGAGGATGAGATCACACTTCACAAAGTTGCAGTCAAAACTAATGAAGCAATCACTAAAGCGATAACAAAGGATTCATGGAGAAACCATATAGATACCACACCTATAGTAGCCTAAAGAGCAGAAAAGTGACAATTGTCAGTCACAAGTATAATATAAAGGTTTGACAGTCCAAATTAGGAAGGACATAGAGAGATATTTTGTCTCTAAAAAATAAGTTTGTGTATCAGTTGTAGAAGTCTTAGACAACATTGCTTTGGCAGACAATATTAAATGGCATTATGATTGAGGACAAAAGCTAGAAAGGAAGTCATAAACCCTTGAATGGTCACAGATCAAGAGGTTTGACAACTCATACAAATGAAATGAGGGACAATGACACAGAGATGTAAGGGCATTGATCAAGATAAAGAGCACAGTCTCATCAAGATAATGAGACCTAGTTGGGAACAACAACAGCTTAAAGGGCATTATTTTCTATATATACCAAAGGTATATGGGACTGTTAGAGCAGCAAACTTGTGAAGGCACATCCTCTACACAAAGAATCCATTGACAGAGGACAGAGTTTCAATTCAAATGTAGTAACCTAGACCAAAAGAAGCCACAGTAAATATGGAAGACATTCATAGATCAACATTTCTAGGCAACGATGATCACAGTAGGTTGTGACAGTCATAGGATATCTAAATCAAGCCTTAAAAGGACAATGTTAGATATAGTTATGATAGGAATATGGTGAGGTTAATGGTAATGATAAAGCTTGAGGTCAAAGGTCACTTCATTCCCTAAGCATGAGGACACAGAGCTAAGATGAATGAGCAATAAGAAATGGTTGCATCTCAACAAAATCATAGAAAGCCTCTTTCACCTAATGATAGAGCAGAGAGCAACAATAGAGATCACTGTGAAAGTAAAATGGCTTCCAAGATCAAAACCTTCAAAACAGAAGAACAACCCTGTTGATACATGATAGAGTACAGTGTTACCTTTTGCAAAATGTATTCATTTATAGTTCAAGAGAAGCTTCAAAAATCAGACAATGCATACCATACAGTCTCTACAACTAAACACAATCGTATTGTTGCAGACCTATGACAGGTTGTGGTAACTAATGAAAGATTTTTTTTTTAAAACACCAAGTCAATAAAAAGATCACTGTGTAAGGAACAGTCTTTTGATTGTTATGAATGCACATAAACACTTCTAGCCTTAGGACATCGATATTGTAGAACAAGGCTTCAAATCAGTCATCAAAGATGATAAAAAACTAATAAACAGTCTTTCAATGACAATCATCATGTCTTCGTAGCAGTCATTTGATCTGAAAGTCAAACCTTAGCAGAGGGAGAGATGACACATAGACAACAAAGACTAACCTCCTTTCACATTATAGTGAGAAAAATCTGAGTATGAAACAGTTTGTAAAGAGTTTGCCAAGTACAGAGTATGTATAAGGTCACAGTTCACAATCTTATAATGGTGATAGCTCGAGGGCAGTGATTAGTTGAAACAGTGACTTATGCAATATTGACATTCATATCTAGCAAATACAATGACTAGCATAAAAGATGATTGGTCTCAGTCAAAATAATTGAGGACCAATCCATGAAAGATATGTCATAGCTATGATCTCAGTGCAATGATAACAAACAATATAAGAAGAAGATAGTACTATCAATAGTAGTGAGAAGTCACAAATAGGGAAGATTTGGAGCAGTAGAATCATGAAGAGCTAAAGTAAGCAAAAGTCCTCATCACAGTGAACAATCAAGCTAAAGAACAGTGTATAAGAGACCTAGACTAAGTGGACATCACTATGACAAGGTATGTCAAGGGATTAGTGCAATACATGATCACATAGAGAAAACTTCATAAAGCAGCCAGTTACTGTTGTGACAGTCCCAAAGAGGTTATAGCAGAACTACAAAGGACACATGCCACATAAACCAAGGATATGAGGAAAGCATACAGAGCATAAGCAAAAAAGAGATAGTCATCATTGATCATACACTATGTTGACAATAGCATGATTAAAACTAGTGCATTACTCCAAAAGGTATTTGTAGATAGAAGGCATAAACAAAGGGTTCTCGATTATTACTTTGATGAAAATATATGTTTAAGACGAACTTAAAGTTTTGTCTTTAATTAACGTCTTAAACATCCCTATTATGTAGTAGTGACGTACCCTCTAAGGATGTTTGTCTAAATCCTGATATTTGTCGTTTTTTGTTCTTTCTTTCTTTTCGTCGTTTTATCGTTTGTTTGGTACCATATTGCGCAGCGTTTAAGATTTTTTATAGATCAATCTCTATGTAAGGAACCCCATGCTATTTACGTTTTTTGTCGTTTGTTTTCCCTTCCTGAATCTAGCCGCCTCCTGGATCCATAAGTTCATTCAGTGCCTTTTCTGGAGGTTTGAATGGATGTGTTGAATGGGTCATCAACGTCAAGGCCGTGTTTAATTCATATTTAAAGGCTTTACGCGGTATTGCCGACCTGACATTGATTCTCTCCTTCACAAATTCCACTATATAATGTTAAATCGTGGTTTGCGTTTCAATCACATTCAATTCTCAGTTGATATCTTCTTCTTGGGAAATATGGCAGGCTACTTGCGCTTGAGCTTCATTTTTCTGTGTGTATTTATATGTTGTTGCAGCGACCGTGTGATGGGAGGAGATCCTGATTCCTTGCAAGATTTCTGTGTTGCAGACATGCAAGGCATAGGTAAAGTTTCATGCATGGAAATTCGTTTTTTTCTACTTTAGCTCTCTATGCATATGTAAGAGTACTAAGCAAACATGAATATGAATGTGAATATGAACAGTTTCGGTGAACGGCTTCTCTTGCAAGGACCCCAAAATGGTTTCAGCAGAGGACTTCTTCTTCGGAGGGCTGCGACGAGGGGACACAAACAACGCCGTAGGGTCTAACGTAACAGCAGCCAACGTTAACCAGATTCCGGGGTTAAACCATTTGGGAATATCGTTGGTCCGCATAGACTACGCTGTGGATGGAATTATTCCTCCTCACACGCATCCAAGAGCCTCAGAAATCCTGGTTTTACTTGAAGGCAAGCTGCTAGTGGGATTCATCGATACAACAAACAAGTTTCACAGCAAGGTGTTGGAGAAAGGAGACGTGTTTGTGTTTCCGAAGGGATTGCTACATTTCCAGCAGAATGTTGGGGTGGGAGATGCAGTGGCCATCGCTGGGTTGAGCAGCCAGAATCCAGGAATTCAGGTTACTGCCAATTCTCTGTTTGCCGCAAATCCTCCCATGCCAGATGGTGTATTGACCAAGGCCTTCCGCAGCGACAAAGCACTTATCGATTTCATCCAGGGCAAGTTCATGTAACAGCTTCCTATTAGCCATTCCTCATTTATCATTTCCAATTTTTAATAAATGGAAGAAGTGGCCAGGCAGGCTAACGAAATAAGAATGATAATCATAGCTTTTGATGTGTGTGGCTTGATGGGTAATCTTTATAGAAACTAGTATTTGTTATGCAATTATAAATCAAATAGCACTCAATCGCTTCAAAGTCAGTATATAATAGCTAAAAGGTTTTCGAAATGATTTTCATCATGTAAGGGAGTTCCATTTTAATTAATTTATATTAAATAAAATATATAATATTTACATAGATATTTTTTAAAATATTTGTTCAAATTCAGAATCATTAATTCTAATAATGTTAATTTATATATTTGTTATATCAAATATGTTGTTTTTCACTTATTGCGGCTCACACACCAAAAGTACTCACTTACATACATTGGTATTCATAGTAATCTCTTATAGAAGTCAACCATCAAATAATCACCATATAGTAGATTAGATATCTAATATAAAGTTGATAGACCTTAATATGATTTATTCTAGCATGAAACATTACATTTTATGAAAACTGAATGGTAGTTTGATTATTACACTAGAGTAAACAAGGCTATGTTAGCTTCATTCATTATTTTGTAGTTATTCATTTTCCATTGTGTTTTGTTGGGCCATATACTTATAATTGATGAGAGAAATTCTACATTACAATCTTATTTGTAACATGGAAAATTAAATACCCTTACAATTTCAGATTATCTTTTGTGCTCACTTTTATGTCCATCCGTTTAGTCTATTTGTAGGATCATTTTAGCCTTTACTTTAGTCTTTGTCCTTCTCAAAGTGCTTAGTTCTTGTCTCCTATGATCTTTTGTGTAAATTTTTATGTCATTTTCTGTTAGGCTTGTGTTTTTCTAGTGCCTCATCACTTTTGAGGTAAACTTATTTAGACACTAGTATGACATGTCAATGTTTGCATTATGTGCTAGCATCCCTTGACATTTTCTTGTTTCATGGTTATCACAAAATATTTTTCCACTTGTAACTTACCCATGCCAATAAAATTTCATAGGATTAATCCAAACAACTTGTTAGCCTCATCCTTTTATATTTTATCTTAGTTTTGAATCAACCTTTTCACTCAGAACACTTTCTTGGTCTCTCTTCTTACAACTTAGGAAGTCTTTAGAATTTTTATTCCATTATACAATATATTTTCTAGTGGCTCACAATAATCTCTCATAAATAACAAGATATAATCGTGTGATTTGACTTAATTCCAAAAGACATCTAAGATAAACAAAATTAATCTCACATGCTCTAGAAAGATCTTAGTTAGTTGTTTTTTTGCTTATATTTTTTTTCTATTAGTCTCTTTGGGGTACTTCCTTTGTTTCTTATGGTGTTTAGCGGATGTTTAGACTCTGGTTAAACTCTATTTATTTTTTCACAGATTTGGCTTTCAGGTCCTTGTAAAAATCATTTTTCTTAATAAAAAATGAAATTAATCTCATATAAGAACTTGATCAAGAGATAAATTATATAATTATTTGTCCTACAATAATAAATATGGATCAACCACTAATAGTTGAGATACATGATGTAATATTGCTAATAGACCTTAATATGCTTTATTCTAGTCTAAAACATAGGAATTTTAGACATTTTGATGGTACTTTTATTATCACATCAAAGTAAATAGGGTTCTATTGACACCCCTCATGATAGTTTATTTTTTTCTCCTTTGTAGTTTGGTGGATGTTGTGGTTACAACCAATTAGATAAGTCTTGTATTAGGGGTCTACGTGTTTATGTGATTAGCATTTTCATCCCTATTCTAGTTTTTTCTTATATGTATTTGTTGTTGTGGTGGCTTAAAGATTTGTTCTAGTGGTCTATCTTTAGTCCAAGTATGTATCAACTTAGCGTGGTGGTCCATTTTCATACATGGCTTAGGTTCTCCTAGTTGTCTATGTATTGATCTTCAAACACTTACCCAAAATTCCTTTCCTAAGCCAGAATTATTATTAGAAAAAATAAATATATTCTATCAATTAAATTGATCCACTTGTTTAGCTAATAGTATAGTAACTTTTCATTTGAGTGGATATCAAAAATTTAGCACTAGATAAATCTCATTATCAAAGAAATATGGTGATGTAGATGAATACTTAGCTTAAGTGGTATAGTATAGTCTAGAAAGGACTAATATGTAATAAAAATGCATTCCCTTCTTGGATTATTAACAAAATAATTCACCTGAGAAAAGAAAAAAAAAACCTATTGCGTACTTCAATGTATGTCATAACTTCATATTGACTACTAATTGTCAAGTAAAATATACAAAGTCATAAGATGATAAATAGAATGAAAATTTTATAGTATTAATGTGAGTAAAAATAATAAATATAATGCTACAACTAACACCATGAATAATTACATCTATGATAGCTTAAACCATCTAAACCTTTATGAGGATGATTAACAACAATAAAGAATGAAAACATGAGTGTTTCTAATTACATCGAGTTATAAGTTTTTAGACAAGGTAAACACAATCAAAGTAACAAACATTAAGAAAAAAAATATAAATGACTAATTCTAAATATCGTTTAACCAAAATATCAAACCCTCTCTATAAAAGAATAAACGGAAAATACAAAATTTTTATTCACAATGGCTATGAGAAAGGTTTATTTAAGCATATATTTGAAAAGAATTCAAATTAACTATATGTGTTTACAATAATAATATAAAGATCTAAGCAATTCTAGAATTCAATCTAAACGCATTGAATGCTTTGACTATGTGCTACAATTCCTTTTGAGGAAGTTATTTTGCATGTGAGAAGCACAATTGATATATTTGACCCAATATTCAAGTGTGGGTGTGAAAAATCGAGCAACTATCAATCTTTTTCATAGATCTATTTTCCTCTCTCCTACACCATTTCATTATGGTGTGTACTGTGGTAAATATCTATAAAGTGGAAAATCGCAAACCCTAGTTGTTCTCCCCTCCCCAACTCCAAGGAGAGAGAGAGGAGGTCACTAGGGTTGACGGTTTTCACTTAGGGGAGACTTTACATTCAAAAGAGGGATTGAAACCCACAAGATCCAATCCCACACAATGCAAGATTGGATTCTAAATGAGTTTCAAGGGTTAAGACAGCAAGGCTACCCTCTTTTGTAAAGAATGTAGATAGAAGGATTAAGCTAGGAATGCATGTAAAGTGGGAAAGATTTTCTTATAAACAGAGATAGGAATATAGGATGAAGCTGCGGACCTGGAATTAGCTGTAAAATGTCAAGACGATGTTGTCCTGCAAATTTGAGCGAAAGTTGACGGGACGATGGCGCCCGGCGTGCACACGGTCCTCCGGAAAATCCGCGAAACAAAGGGGGATCTGTTCGTCTCTGCACAAGGATTCCAGATCTTCAATTACAGCCGCATACCTGCAACCTACACACAGAAAAGAGAGGACGATTGGGGGGTTAGGGATTAGGGGTTTGCCCTTAGGTCAAACCCCGGTTTTGGAATTAACCAAGAAATGAGAATGCTGTAAATGTAAATGTTTGTAATGTAAACAAGTACTGATACCTTGTTGTAAGAATGTTTGTATTCTTACATGTGAAGGTGTAATGTTGTTGTATGTTGTATGTTGTATGTTGTATGTGACCTCCTCTTCAATGGTTGAATCCTTTTCTTGAATGCAACACTTAGCCTTGAATGGAGACTTAGAATGCTCAATTGCTTGAAGGAATGCTTGAATGCTTGAATGCTTGAATGCTTGAATGTTTGAATACTTGAATACTTGAGTATCGCTTCCGCCTCTTTTTCCATCTTACCAAAATGGGAGAGGAAATGTATTTTATATACTTGCCAATTAGGGTTGATAGACTGATTTTCCCAACCTTGGGTCGACCAAGAAACATTAATTTCCAATTTGCAAACATAAAGACCTGAAGCCCCATAAGAGACCGGGCCCAAAATAGGGCCAGGGACCAGGGCGCTGGGCGCCATGGTCCTGGGGGACCAGGGCGCTGGAAAAATGCAGTTTTTGATGTCATGGACAAGTTTCGGGGTCTCCATTCAGGTTCAGTGTTGCGTCGCCATCATGAAGACCCAAATGCAGTCGAAATTGCAAGTGTCGCAATTATAG
This sequence comes from Cryptomeria japonica, assembly GCF_030272615.1. Lineage (NCBI taxonomy): Eukaryota > Viridiplantae > Streptophyta > Pinopsida > Cupressales > Cupressaceae > Cryptomeria > Cryptomeria japonica. The sequence goes on along the minus strand of NC_081409.1, from coordinate 213,146,508 downwards.
GACGCTACATTTAGCCCCCACTTTAGCAGGAGTATAAGCGTACGCCCATACTTCCGGTAAAGTACAAGGAAACAACATTGAAAGACTTTCACCATGTCAAGGAGGCAAGATACGCCAAGCCCCCAGTGGACTAAGGATCTTACGACTTCTATTGACAAAGTAAAAGGGAAGATCACGAGGGAGAACCATGACTGTCAGTAGTAAGGTTCCCTCACTATGAGTCATGCAAGAGAAATACCAAAAATTTTCAAGGCAAAGCTAAGTTCGCTAAGAAATTTTCAAATATTCCTGAAGGGATAGATGGGGTGTATGCCCCCCTACGTTAAAGCGATCGCACACGCCTCATCGGGGGTGATTGCTTTAAGGTAGTGATACACATAAGAAATGAGAAGGAAAAGGAGCACATTATCACAAAGATTTAGCCCCCAAGTGTGAGATAAACCCAAGGATAATGGACACAAAACACAAAGCATGAGGTGACTTCGCTTTCCTCGAGGTCAGTATGTTGTATGATAATTCATGTATATCATATGTATGTATGCATAATTGTTCTTCATTCCCCAATCAAGGAAGGTCACCTAGAAGAAGGGAACACATGTGTCTTTCGAGTCAACATGAGAGAGACCAAAAGAGATCTCAATGCTTTGCATCGTCCTCAAGTAGACAACACGAAGGACAACAAATAGAAGAATGAGAATAACACATAGAAGAAGTAACAAAAGAGAGGAGGAGAGAATTTGCTATGCTAATGAAACTAGTCTAGCACGTCATCTACCCCCCGATCTTGTTGATCAATATTTTGGGAAGGCAGGAAACACACTAGAGGAGGAACATTCAACACAGCAGATGGAGCTATCACAAGATCCAAACAAGGGCTATGTTTATGTTCTAAGCCACGTTGTTCTTGTCTAGGAGCTAGGATAAGTGCTTTAGAAAATTCATTAGATAATTGGTTATCAACATCAACATATTCATATTCACTATCAACATGAAGAGGAGTAACATTTTCATCATGAATAACATTTTCATCTATATCATCATCAAGATTTATAAAAATAGGATCTTTAACTCGCACAGGATCAAAACCATCATGCATCTTATGTTTAGGAGATTTTGGAGAAAATGGAATAATGCTTGTTGAAGGTGTTTTTGGGGATTGCAAAGTTTGAGAAGCAGCTGCCTGAGCTCTAAGACGACGCTTTCATCGGCATTCACGCGCAGAACGATTTCGTCTAGTCTTAGTAGGAAGTTGAGGAGATTGAGGAGGAGGAATGTTCTCATCCTTATCACTTGGGTGTTTAGGTTGTGGTCTCTTAGGTTGGATAATAGGAGAAGAGGAAGGTCTCTTCTCTCTATAAAAGGAAGGAGGAGGAACTGCTCCATATAAAGGAAGAATATTTGGTTTAGGAAGGAGACCAAGTCCATCATGATGAGGAGGTATAGGTCTACTTGTAGAAAGTTTATCAGACATAGACATAGTCACATCCATAGGAATAGGTTGGGAATCTTCTTGAGGAAAGACATTAGTTTTATCTTTCAAAGGAAGAACTTCCTTCTCAAGAACGATAGGAATATCAAGTTTGGGTGTTCGAGGTTCACTTAGAGATAAGATCATATCTTTTTTCCACTTTTGATAAGATTTGAAAAGATGATCACTTCGCAGTGGAAGAGATTGGAATTGTTTAGGCCAAAAATAATCAATAGGAACACTAGAAGTTCTTTCAGCTGGTTTAAAGAGACTATGATTGATAGTAACAAGTTCACCATTATGGGGAAATTTCAAACACTTATGAATAGGAGAAGCAATAGCTTTCATGGAAGATAGCCAAGGATAGCCTAGCTTCACACAAAATTGTTCAAATGATGGAATAATAGCAAAGCTCACATCAAGGGATTTGTTATGGACCTCAATAGGTAATGTAATAGAACCAATTGCAGGAGAAGAAAATGCATCAAATAATTTCACAACCACATCTGTTTTGTCATAGATCACTTGATTCAATTGCAAAGTAAAAAGAAATTCTTCAGTAATAACATTAACCATGCAAGAAGGGTCAATAAGCACTCCACGGCAAGGTGTATTCTTGACTTTTGCAACTATATATAAAGGACCATCAGGTGCCCTGATAGTTTCACTAGAATCAAATGTAATGGAAGGTTCTTTAGGGTTTTCTTGCTGCTCTACAAAGTTAATCACATTCGGAGTCATAGACACAAGACCATCAGATGAGAAAGAGGAATCATTAGTCTCAATCACATTAGAGGTATGAGAAGGTAATGGATCAGTGAAAACCTGAAGATTTTGGTTAGGAGGAGCCACAGATGTGTTGCCTTTATCATTCACTCCCGAAACAGAGATAGTATTATTATCAATCAAATCTTGAATTTTACCCTTTAAAGCAAAACATTTTTCAGTATCATGCCCAGGTTGATGATGAAATTGACAAAAAGATTTGTTATCAAAATAGGGTGAATTAATCTTTGCAGGATCTATTTGCCTTATAGGAGGGAGAGTAAGCACATTTTGTTCCAATAACTTGTTCATAATACTATGCAATGATTCATTCAAAGGAGTAAACTTTCTTTCTTTCTTGAAAAATTAGAAATAGGAGGCACACCTGATGCTGCATTCACATTGTTGTTGATGATGTTTTCATTGAATTTAACGGACTCTCTGTTCGGTTTAAACTTTCCAAACGGTTGTTGACTACTCTCACCCTTATCACTCGGAACCATAGGATTTGCTTGTTCCATTTGACTCACAGTCAGTTGATAATTGTGAAGAGTTGCACACAACTGTTGGAAAGAAGTAAAATCAGAAAACAAAAGTTTTTCTCTAATATCTTTTTGTAAATTAGAAATAAAGATTCTTTGAACATCATTGTCAGGCACTGGAAAAGAAATTTGAGCATACAAATGCTTATATCTACCAATGAAATCAGTCACTTTTTCTTTAACACCTTGTTTACAATGCATTAAATCAATCAAAGTAACTTTAGGTGTTTTGAAATTGTTGAATGAAAGCATTTGCAAGTTGTTCGAAAGAAGTAATAGAATAAGAAGGCAACCAGCAATACCATTGTAGGGCTTTATCTCTTAATGTCTTAGTAAACAGTTTTGCACGCAACCTTTGGTCATAAGCAAAATCGGTACATATTGTTTGAAAAGTCTTAACATGTGTTAGAGGATCACCTTTACCATTATAAAGCTCCAAATGTGGGATTTCAACATGTTTAGGGGGAATAGCTCGAACAATGTCAAGAGAAAGTGGGCTCGCAACATCAAATGTGGGCACACTAAACTTAGATTGATTCATAGAGGCAATTTGTTGCTGTAAAGAAGAGACAGTTTGCGCAAGATTGTTAATGGTCGCTTTAGTAGAAGAATTCATATTAGACGTGTTAGATTGTGATGGAGGTATTATGTTATTGAAAGAAGGTATTGATTGAGAGTAAGGTGGCGGAACACTATGATAGTTAGTCATAGGAGATGATTGGAAAGGAGGAACACTACAAGGAGGAATGGAATGGTTGAATGAATTGCCCCCTTGCGTCATGTTCATTTGTGGAGATGTAATAGGAACACTTGTTCAAGGAATGAATGAAGAAGTCGGATTGAATGAAGGAAGAAGGTTAATTGAAGAGGAAGGATTGCCCCCATGACTGGTGATCATAGGAGGAATGTCTTGTATAGAAGTAGTCATTATGTTTGATGTAAAGGTAGGTATGCTAGCAATAGAAGTTGTCAAAGGAATAGAATGATTGACTTGAGTAGGAGGTTGTGTATAACCTAAAGTTTCGGCTCAACTCTTCATAGGCATCACATTCGAATCCACGATGTGTGCAATACCACGCAAAATATCAATTCCATTCTTATCACTTTGAACCATACGTTTTAGACCCTCAATTAATGAAAGAGCTTGACTATCAGGATACTCATGAGACATCCATTGCTGAAAATCATCAAATTGGTTATCCAATTTCAAAAGTTGTTCTACAGAAACCTCGTGGAGAGTTTCTTCATCATTAGGAGGATTAGAGGAATTACCCATGTCCTCGTTAAAAAGGCTATTCAAATTAGGTTCCATCTCCTCAGTAATTAAACCTTGGAAAGACTTAATTCTACGGCTTCGTCTAACGGGAATAGTGTAAGTAGGGCTTATTGTTGTAAAACTCATGCACTAGAGAGGGAGAGAAGATTTTGAATTTAGTGGTAGCAAATTTCAATAAAATTAGCCAATCTCCTAGATTTAAGCTGTTAAATGCAATCACGACAATCTCCCAAAATTTTGAAAAAAATGTCACGGACCATGGCGAACGGAGTGCACACGGTCCTCGCGACTTTTTTCGAAATTTTCAGGGATGAAAATTATGATGATTTTAAAGCTAATCTGAAAAAATTGAGTGATTTTACGATCTGTAGATAGGCCAAATTAAAGTTGCAATCTCAAAATTGAACCCTACCAAGTTTGTTGAAAAATGCAAAATTTGAATTTTGAAAAAGAGAGGGAAACTGAAATTTTGAATTTTATGATTTTAGAGGGAATACCAAAAGCAATGCAAGCTTTAAAATTTAAAAGTTGATTCAATTTCATGCAAAATTCAATTTTGAAAGTGGAAATCAAAGTTGTTGCAATTAAACACTTAATTTCAAAAGTCACAAATTGCAAGAATTTGAATAAAGCACTGAAATTTCGAATGAATGCCAACACACTTTTCAGATTTAGGACAATAAGAACACAATTTCGACACAAATTTTCAATTTCAACAATTTTTGAATGATTAGAAGCCTTAATCCAAGCAATCACTAGACCAACTTTGACTTTAATTTTGAAAGTGTTAGAATTGATGAAATCAGCCAAGATTCTAGATTTTAGCAGAAAAATACAGTAAGATCTAGCTCCCGAAATTTCGAAAAAAATGTCAGGGACGATGGCGCTCGGAGTGCACACGGTCCTCGCAACTTTTTTCCAAATTTTCAGGGATGAAAGATATTATGATTTTATTGTGGAATCCAAAGTTACAGCTGATTTGGAGATGTTTTGATCAGTGAAATTGTCGGTCAAAGGTCGAATCAAGAGGGTTTTAAAAATTAGGGTTTTGACACTTAACCACTTAATTTTCAGAATTAAAGCACAAATATGAATTGACAATTTGTAATAGAAGGGTAGATCTGAAACAAGCATTAACCATTAAACATTTCGCAAGCTCAATTACTAAAAAGAAAATTTAGGGTTTTTATGCAATTAACCTCTAAAATTTGTAAGAGATCAAACATGGAAATGTAATCAAGGCATCCAATTTTCAGATCTAACCATGAATAATCAGAAAGGATGTTCACATTGGGTTCACCAAAATGTAAAGCGGAAAATCGCGAACCCTAGTTGTTCTCCCCTCCCCAACTCCAAGGAGAGAGAGAGGAGGTCACTAGGGTTGACGGTTTTCACTTAGGGGAGACTTTACATTCAAAAGAGGGGTTGAAACCCACAAGATCCAATCCCACACAATGCAAGATTGGATTCTAAATGAGTTTCAAGGGTTAAGACAGCAAGGCTACCCTCTTTTGTAAAGAATGTAGATAGAAGGATTAAGCTAGGAATGCATGTAAAGTGGGAAAGATTTGCTTATAAACAGAGATAGGAATATAGGATGAAGCTACGGACCTGGAATTAGTAGTAAAATGTCGAGACGGTGCTGTCCTGCAAATTTGAGCGAAATTTGACGGGACGATGGTGCCCGACGTGCACACGGTCCTCCGAAAAATCCGCGAAACGAAGGGGGATCTGTTCATCTCTGCACAAGGATTCCAGATCTTCAATTACAGCCACGTACCTGCAACCTACACACAGAAAAGAGAGGACGATTGGGGGGTTAGGGATTAGGGGTTTGCCCTTAGGTCAAACCCCGGTTTTGGAATTAACAAAGAAATGAGAATGTTGTAAATGTAAATGTTTGTAATGTAAACAAGTACTGATACCTTGTTGTAAGAATGTTTGTATTCTTACATGCGAAGGTGTAATGTTGTTGTATGTTGTATGTTGTATGTGACCTCCTCTTCAATGGTTGAATCCTTGTCTTGAATGCAACACTTAGCCTTGAATGGAGACTTAGAATGCTCAATTGCTTGAAGGATTGCTTGAATTTTTGAATGCTTGAATGTTTGAATACTTGAATACTTGAGTATCGCTTCCGCCTCTTTTTCCATCTTACCAAAATGGGAGAGGAAATGTAGTTTATATACTTGCCAATTAGGGTTGATAGACTGATTTTCCCGACCTTGGGCCGACCAGGAAACATTAATTTCCAATTTGCAAACATAAAGACCCGAAGCCCCATAAGAGACAGGGCCCAAAATAGGGCCAGGGACCAGGGCGCTGGGCGCCATGGTCCTGGGGGACCAGGGCGCTGGAAAAATGCAGTTTTTGATGTCATGGACAAGTTTCGGGGTCTCCATTCAGGTTCAGTGTTGCGTCGCCATCGTGAAGACCCAAATGTAGTCGAAATTGCAAGTGTTGCAATTTTAGGATGCTACAATATCAATAAATTCAAAAGTACAAAATTGCGCAAAAAACTATTTCATGCATATTTTCAATCATTTTTAGTGCAAATAATATTGATGTACTTTCCATATTTTTTCCTAAAATGAGCCTTGAAATCCAAAAAATTATCATGGATTTCACCTTTCCTAAAATTAAAAAAGTTTATGTTTATCTAGAATAATCTAGAGTAATCATCAATGAAGGTGAGAAAGTAGCAAGACTTGCTAAAGTAAAAGCAAGGAAAGAAACCCACTAAGTCATTGTGAACCCACTCATGGACTTATAAACTATCCAAGCCTTTCTTTTGTAAAACTTGTCCTTCTAAAATAACCTAAATAAATTATCAAAGGAAGATATGTGACCATGTCACATGTGTTGACATCGTAGTAATAGTCATTTGGATGGTTGAACTACTTGTAACATTGTTTCCTTACAAAATATGAATGGGTGAGGAATATTGTAGTGACGACATCAATTTTGGAAATTACTTAAATCTGTAATAACTTTTTAATTTTTTATAATTGAACTACTCAAGAGAGCTAGTACCCATTTAATTATAGAGAAAAAATCGAGTTTCCCTGCATTAAGTTTGCAATACTAAAACATGGCATCTTGCCCCCAGTCTTGAAAACTATAATTATGCAGTTGCTGCCAGAATCTTAACCCTTCTGATCTACATAGGACAATGATAACTTAAATTCATGATAAATTTTGAATAATTATTCATGAATCTCATTTTACTTAGTTCTCAATGCATTTAATCATTGAAATGGTTAAATATAAGATATTTTTTCTAATTAAAAAATTAGCTTAAATTTTTGAAATATTAAAATGATATTCTTCTAGAAAATAGGGTAAAAAGGAATTTAGATAATTGTATCCCCTCTAATTGGATTGAATAAATTGAATCCATGATAACTTTTGAATAATTATGAATTTCATTTTACTTAGTTCTCAATGCATTTAATTATTGAAATGGTTGAATATCCATGATAACTTTTGAATAATTATGAATTTTATTTTACTTAGTTCTCAATGCATTTAATCATTGAAATGGTTGAATATCCATAATAAATTTTGAATAATTATGAATTTCATTTTACATAGTTCTCAATGCATTTAATCATTGGAATGGTTAATATAAGATAATTTTCCTAATAAAAAAATTAGCTCAAATTTTGGAAATATTATGATGGTCTTCTTCTTAAAAAAAGTAGGCTAAAAAGGAATCTAGAGAATTGTAGCCCCTCTAATTGGATAGAATAAATTGAATTTTAATAGGGTATCTAACAAAAATCCTAGAGTCTCTCATATAGGATCTTATCAATTATGAAAAAGGAAATATTCTTAATTGTTGGTAGTAATTATAACACCATAATAGAATAAAATAGTTTGATCATAAGGTTAATAATATACTAATCAAGGGAGAATCTACCACAAGAATATCTAAAACTTGTGTGTCTATGAGATTCTCTTTAAAGCTAAGTTTTTTATAGCATGTTTGACAATTTAAATTTTTTACATGCAACTAGAGAATCAAATATAGTTGATTAATTAATCTAAAGAAAAAATTTAATTTCCATCTTATTATCTTATCATTTTAGTTCCCTCTAAGAAGGTTACATCTTTATGGTTTATTTTCTATAATGTATGTGCCTTTGTTCGATACGTATTCTTTAAAGTTTATTTTTCTAATGCATTTTGGTCACCATATTTTGCTTCAAAATGTCGCTTCATTCTAATTTTCTATCATTTTTTTCTTTGTTGAATATGGTTGCATTTTGGTTCCTTATGTACCAACAAAAAGTTTCCTTTAGCTTGCATAGGGTTTAAGTTTTTGTTCAATTACACTTTTGATAACTTCAAATGGTATTCAAATTGGTGACACTCCTTTGCTTGAGGCCCCAATTGTGAACTCTATTCGATCTCACAAAGTTGCTTCTCCAATACATGTGTATCCTTTTATGAGCAATAGAACTCGTCAAGGTGCATTGATATCCCATTCTCTTCCTCTCTATAACTATACCATGGAATAGGCTCTCCTCCATAGATATTATTCTCAAAAATAATAATTTGTTCTTTCTAGATCAATCTCTATGTTAGAAAGCCATGTCATTTATGCTTCACCCATATCAAAGTGGTGCCTCTCTCTTGCCATTCACAATAGATGTCTATAAGAAACCCTCCAACTGAAAATATTCTAAATATCGCTCATCATCTACATGGATGAATTTTCTTTGTGAACTTAGAAGTGATTTCTTGAATACCCTTGAAATATATAATTCACTCTTCTAAAATCTCATTGATAATGATAGTAAACATTTGACCTAAATATAGATTTCAATGTAGATCACTATAGATATATTTTGAAGAATTAAGTTGATACTTTAAATGCTAACAACATAAACCATAGGAGATGGTGAATATGTATTAAAAAGTTTTTGTATTCTAGTACAAAAAGCATGGGAAATTGCTTGTGTAATTGATCATTACATTTCCACGAGGAAGGTTTAAATAGAAATAATGATCGTCCATCTAGTAATAAATTTTGAAATTATTTTGACAATAATAATTAGATTTATATTTCTCTCTACTTTTTTTTTTTTACATTCAAATCTCTAAAATAAAATTCATTAGATCTCTTGAATTGATAAAATAAAAAATTTACATTTATAAAAAAACAAAAAATATATTTCGTTTCCTTTATCTACATTTCATTATTTCAATAACCACCTATTTAATCGCATCTACATATCCAGTTCCAAAAAACAATATGAAGTGTTTTTCCTCAATCACCTATGGGAGATTGTTCTTCAACCATGCATTTTCCCTTTCTACGTAGCCAAATGCTATTGCAGGTTCCTTATCCACTGAGCAACTCTAAATGCGTGCATTTTTTCAAGGACAGAATTTTCTCCTCAAAATAATCTACGTAGCAAATTTCACGGAAAGGAAAATAACTGATTTTTTACTATCTATGATAAAGGAAATATCCGTTGCTTTTCTATAGTATGAATCGTCAAGTTTAGACAGGTGTGTAATATGCAGCGACAAAAAAAATGCGAATTGGGAATTTTAATTAATACTTCTATCCATAATAAATGATCCTTTCCAATATTATTGACAATATAATTTCATTGAATTCAAGAAACAGAGGTGTACTGATGGATCAATAGCTGTTAACATTTATTCGTACAATCTGGACTTGACTTATCCTGTCCTTTTCAAAAATTTAATAGAAAATTGTCATTTTGACTTATCTTAATTGATTTTAGTTGTTGGAAGGGCAGGTTGAATGGGTTGTCATTTATCTTAACAAATGCCTTTCTTAAATTGATATTGAAAGGTTTTACGCGTTATTGCCGACTTGACCTTGAATCTCTCCTTCAGAACTTACACTATATAATGTTGACTTATGATTTGCATTTCAATCACATTCAATTCTAAGTATTCTCTCAGTCGATATCCTCTTCTTGGAAACAATGGCAGGCTGCTTACGCTTGGGCTTAATTTTGCTGTGTGTGTTTATTTGTTGTTGCAGAGACCGTGTGATGGGAGGAGATCCTGATTCCTTGCAAGATTTCATGCTGGTTTCTTCTAACAATTTAATTTTTCTACAAGGGTGGCTATATCATGTAAGGAAATGCAATCTAATTTAAGTTTTATATATATATATATATATATATATATATATATATATATATATATATATATATATATATATATATATATATATATATATATATATATATATATATATATATTCAATGTTAAAATCTTTAATATTAATAATGTTAGTTTATATATCTTATTATATTGAATATGTTGTTATCCTCATTTATTGTGGTTCACATTGAAAGCACTCATTTTCATATTTAATAGATGATATGGGCAACAATTTCTTATAAATGACAACCATCAAATAACCACAAGACTTGTCTCAGAGTATTAAAGTTGGATCACCTATAATAGAATGAGGTATCTGATCTCAGTATGATTTATTCTAAAATGAAATATTAAATTTTTGGACAATTCAATGGTAGCGTGATTGTCATGCTAGAGTAAACAAGGCCATGTTAGCATCATTCATTTTTTTGTAGTAGTTTATTTTCCTCTACGATTTGATGGTTCTTATAGCTATAATCAAAAGAGCTACATGGTAGCGTAGTTCCTACTAAATGCTAGTAGGACCACATTGCATTAATTGATAAAAAATGCCACAATCTAGGATGATTGAGAAAGAACACAATGGTTCATTTAGCTACAAACTAAACTTACAAGTTGGATATTGCATGGGAGCGAGTTGACATTGTTTTGATCTACATTTAGAGACAAAACATTCTCTACTATGGTAGAAGCAAATGAAATGGAGAGAAGGAAAAATAGAGAGAGCAATGGAACCTTTTCCATTGGAATGAACACAAAGCTTCTTTTCTTTCTTGATGAAGAAGAAGTTTGTGGATATTAACAAGAGAAAAAATATGAAATTCACAAGTGAGTTGGGGTAGAAAAGTCAAGTAGGACAATGGATTAATAAGAAATGGAATGAGCATCTATTCCATGTAAGGAAGTTAAGTAGCAAAACAACTTCCTGTAACACTAATCTTGAGAGGAGGATAATGCAAAATTTTTTACAGATTGTTACAGAAGTTACAAAAAATTAATAGAAATAGACACAATAACATGCTTAACATAACACAGTGATTTATGTGGGGAAAACCCTTTCAGGAGAAAACCCCACACTCCAAAAGGAACTCAATATATTATTCAGCAATCAATAATAAATTACAATATACTTGTAGAGAAATATCTTTGTAGGAGTACCACTAATCAGAGACTCAGAAGTAGCTCAATAGCCATAAGACTCATACACACAACCTCTATCTCACGCACCATATATATAGGAGATACAATACAAAAAACCATCAAACATTATTACAAAAACATTGGCTAAAACCACCCAATAAGGTGTAGCTGACTTTATCTCACTTCGAGATACCCTATGACGTGTTAAAACACACATCAACACGTGTCCCTCCCTTTTGCAACTCATTTATGTGTCCAATGTATTTTATATTTCTTATTTTAGAAGTACAAACTTCTGGAGGCCATAGCTAGAGAACTGTGTGTCCTATTGATGAACTGTTTGAAGCGTCAAAAACATCGTGAAGTGGTCTAATCTTGTAAGACTTTACACTTATTAAACCCACATTTCAAGGCCTCTAAAGTCCTCAAAATCAAATTTAAACCTTTCATTGGACCCATCCAAAATGGAAACTTTAATATCTTCAAAACTAGTTGTGATCTTATGATGAAACTTTACCAGAATGCTTATCTAGTGAACCAGAAGATTTGGGGATAAATTTGCACCATTTTGTACTGCAATTAAAATTTACTTTAAATAGTAACCTCATGCAAATGCAAGGTTGAGACACAATTTTTCCTACAAATCTCCCACTTGTCAAACACCTTGCAAGAGCAAAGGGAGTATCAACACAATAAATTAATTGCTAAGGAACATGAGGCTCATAGACTCTTAACACCATCTGAACTTCTATGTGCTCACAACCTTAGTTGAAGCATCTGCAACATTCATCAAAGTTTCTACCTTAACCAGCTTCACCCTACCATCTTCGAGCATATCTTTGACAAAATGATATTGAACATCAATATGTTTGGTTATGAAATTTTGGGTTCTTAGATAGGCAGATGGCACTCTGACTATTGCAATAAATTGTCATTGTTCCTTGTTTTATTCTAATATCTAAACACGATCTCTTATGCCAAATGGTTTCTTTACAAGCATGAGTAGCTACCATATACTTTGCTTCTGTAGTGGACAAAGCCACCATAGCTTGTCACTTACTGATCCAACTAATTGTACCACCAAATAGAGTAAACACATATGCACTGGTGGATCTTCTGCTATCAATATCACCTACCTAGTCTGAATCCACATAAACATGAATATCAAGGGAAGTCATGTCTCCAACCAAATTACCATGATAACACAAATAATACTCTGAGGTACCCTTCAAATATCTGAAGACTCTTTTGACTACATCCCAATGAACTCTACCATGAGTAGACATATATTTAGATAGAACTCCCATTGCTTGGGTAATGTCTAGTCTAGTAGAGACTATAACATACATCAAACTTCCAATTGCACTTTGGTAAGGCCCTTTTCTCATTTCTTCCATCTCTAATGGGGATGTAGGACAATTTGCAGCAGATAATTTCATTCCAACTGTAAAAGGAACACACAATGGTCTACAATCTTGCATGTTGAACCTCTGTAACACTAAATTCACATACTTAATCTAGCCTAGCCATAGCTTTCTATTCTTTCAATCTCTTTTAATTTTTATTCCAAGAATGTGCTTTTCTACACCAAGATCTTTCATTTCAAATTTAGTAGCGAGATGAGACTTTAGTTCTAAAATCATACCTTTCCCTTTACCAGTGAATAACATATCATCAAGATACAATGCAATGTATAGAAAATGATCAACATCAGATTTATAATAAACACAATGATCTGATTTAGAACGTTCAAATCACAAAATTGACACATATGTATCAAATTTTTGGTACCACATCCTAGGACTTTGTTTGAGTCCATACAAAGATTTCTTTAATTTACAAACCAAACTACGTTTACCTTTCATCACATAGTACTTCGATTGTGTCATATAAATATCCTCCTCCAAATCACCATGAAGGAAATAATTTTTCACATCCATTTGCTCAACCTCTAAATCATAAGCAATAACAATAGAAAGAAAAAATCTAATTGATGTAATTTTTGCAATAGGAGAAAATATCCCTTCATAATCAACACCCTCAATTTGAGAGTAGCCTTTTACAAACAACCCTTCTTTATACTTCCCAATGCCTCCATCTGAACTAATCTTTTTATTTAACACCCATTTGCAACCAGCGTAATTTCATCCTTTAGGCAATGGTACAAGATCCCATACATATTATTCTTTTTCAAAGTTGTCATTTCTTCTTCTAGAGCAATCTTCCTTGAGATTCTGCATCATTCATACCTAATCCCTCTTCTACAGATCTAGGTTCATCCACATTAGTATTCAAAGCAAAAATACATCTCCAATCATCAGGTGAATACCTTTTAGGTGGTTGTCTATGTCTTCTAGACCTTCAAACAAGTCAAGTTGGACGTTCTTCCTCTTCTTCGGAAGATTCAGAGCTAGATGAGCTGTCCTCAACTTCTTGCTTATCAAGTGGTCTCTATTCAACCCTTTCAGATGTAGAAAGGAATTGAATCACATCTTTTGTTTTAGTCTATTCTGGCTGCAATGTAATAAAAGAAGACTTAATTTCTCTAAAATTAACACTTCTACTATGAATTACTCTTTGTGCAACAGGGTCCCAAAGCTTGTATCTTTTCACACCATAACTATAACCGATGAAGATAGATTCCACAACCTTGTTCTCCAACTTTGTTCGCTTCTCCTTTGGCACATGTGCATATACCTCACAACCAAAAACTCTAAGATGTCTCAATGAGGGCTTGTTACCTGACCATGCTGCCAGGTGATCTGCAATTCACCTACCCTCTTCCATCTTCAAGGAATATAATTTCTTCCTCAAGAAAATTTGATTTAATAAAGATTTGGCTTGATGCATCTCACCAAGCTTAGTCCATAGCTTATTTGCAGTGTTTTCTTCATGGACATTGATTAGAACAGAGTCTATAGGAACAATTTGATTAGACCCTTGGTTTTTCAATCCATGACATCATACTGATTAGCCACAATAGGATCTGGAGGTCTTGGGATATTTGCATCAACAAAATCCCACAGGTCTTGATCTACTAGCAGATCTTCCATCTTCAGCTTCCACATCTCAAAATTACTACCATTAAATTTCTGCACCTTTATTCTCCCTGGCGAACTTGCCATCAGAAAATTCTTGCAACAAGATCAAAAAGTGCCTTCTACACAAGCTCCCATTTAAATCTAGATTTGTTCAAAAAAACCAACAACTCAAAACTGAAACCAAAGGCTATCAAGCTCTAATACCACTTGCAATGAAGTTAAGTAGCAGAAAAACTTCCTAGACTAATCTTGAGAGGAGGATAATGTAAAAACTTTTACATATCATTACAGTAATTTTAGAAACTTAACAAAAGTAGACACAATAAAATGCATATCATAACACAGTGATTTACATGGGGAAAACCTTTTCGGGAGAAAAAAAATCCACACTCCAAAAGCAACTCAATATATTATTCAGCAATCAATAACAAATTACAATATACTTGCAGAGAAAGCTCTTTGTAAGAGTACCACTAATCAAAGACTCAGAGGTAACTCAATAGACATAAGTCTCTTACACACAACCTCTATCTCATGCACCTCATATATAGGTTATACAATACAAGAAGTTGTCAAACAGTATTATAAAAACATGGGCTGAAACCATGCAATAAGGTGTAACCAACCTTATCTCCCTTCTAGATGCCCTATGACATGTTAAAAAACACATCAACAAGTGTCCCTCCCTTTTAGAGTTCATTATGTGTGAAATGTATTTTATATTTCATATTTTAGGAGTACAAAATTTTTGGAGGCCATAACTTGAGAACCATGTGTCTTATTGACGAACCGTTTGAAGCATCAAAAATCTCGTGAAGTATTTTATTGCCTCATGAGTTCTATGCTGCTTACACCCAATTTTCAAGGCATTTCGGGGCCTCTAAAGTCCTCAAAATTAAACTTAAACCTTTCATTAGACCTCTCCAAAATGGAAACTATAATTTGTTCAAAACTAGCTCTGATCTTATGATGAAACTTTACTGGAATTCTTATCTAGCCAAGTAGAGGCTTTGGGGACAAATTCACACTATTTTGTGTTGAAATAAAAATTTACTATAAATAGTAACCTCATATAAATGCAAGGTTGAGACACCATTTTCCCAACATTCCAAACTAAAATCCACTGTTAAAAAATGGATCATGCTACTTAATATTACAACAATTATTTTGTAATGTCCACCATGCACTCCAATGGACAAAATTTTGTAACATCTATTGAGAACTATTTCATATTGCACATTTGATAGTGACATGGGGCTAGAAAGGATGAGTTGTAATGTGAGAAGTTCATGTTGTACATGAGAAAGAGTGATCACCTACAAAATAAACAAGCACACATGGGTGAACTCACAAAGTTGGTTCCCACTTTTGCCAATGAAGGAAATTGGCGAAAGTGGAAAATTTTGTTTACAGGGGGTTCGAGCGAAGTGGGGGTGTTTGAACTGAATACCCTTTGGGGTTCGAGTGAAGACCCCACTTCGCTCGAACCCCGTCTTTCGAGCGAAGCACCTTTAATGCCCGTTTATGTCAATTTTCAATTATAGCACGGGGGTTCGATCGAACCCCCTTCATTCGAACCCCCCTAAAAAAGGGGGGTTCGCTCGAACCCCCCTTCATTCGAACCCCTTTTTTAACACTTCTCTAAAAATTTCTACATTTTTTTGCAGAGTTTTGGCCTTGAAACCTCTGGTTGAAGGCTCAAATGGAATAATCTTGACAACCCAAAATGTAGTATTATAGTCCTCGAAGCAAGATTTCCAATGAATATAATGTTATTACATATTGAGTTTATTATGAACTTGTTTTTTTAATTTTACCAAATATAGGTTTTTCACCGAACATGAACTTCTCTGTTCAACGCATTGGGAAAAATAGGAAACTAATTCAAAAAAATTCTGAAAAATATCTAAGCCCTGGGTATTGATGTCTTCTTTCTAACAAAAAAAAATAAATTGAATTTTGATATATATAGAATAAGTTATGTGTTCAAACGTAAACCTATGTCTGAATTATGACTAGTCGGACTTCAAAACTTAATAAAATGAAAAATATTGAACATATCACTATCAAACCAACTGCACGCCTTGGATATTGATGTTACAAACCAAAATTTGAAATAATTGAGTTTTTATCATTTATAGAAAAAAAGTTATACGTTTCGGGAGGCACATCACTCTTAAAAAATGTAGTTTGTTGTAAAAAACTACTTTTCGAGGGAGATGGAAAAATTAAAAAAAAATCCATCAAAAAAATTTGAAAAATATATATATATAATCTATAGACAAAATTCTACAAATCACTAATTTACATCATCTCCAAATTCTTAATAGTTTAAAAGTTATAGTTGTCGGAAGTTGAAGATTATTTTAAAATTGTTCATCTCAGTGTCAAAAGTGGCAAAAAAGTGGGAACCATTATTGTGAGTTCACCCACATCAAGCATACCAATGAAACATTACACTAGAGGATTCAAATGAAAAAAACATGTTAATCAACTAAAATCTCTCAAAACCGTCACATCGTCCTCTATCTCCAAGGATCCTTCAGATTCAACGCGGCTCTCATCTTGGAAGAGCACTTGATCTCTAGGATGACAACCTAAATAATAAGAGATATGTAAATGTAAAACCTAAATATATGCAACTATGATCTTAGGGATATACTATGGATATGAAACTAGATATGTTACCAAAATGAGAAGATTGGTGTGAGATTAAACTAGTATGAGCATGGTATGCAGATGATATGGAACTAGAATGAAATAGAAACTAACATGATATACTAAACATGATGAAATCTATGCTATAATGAAACTACAATGATCTAAGATGCTTGAAGATGGCAATGGCATTCCTTGGTAACTTGCACAAGATAATTTAGCTATAGCTTAGATGCAAATAACTAAGATGGGGTCCTTGATATAATGAAATGATCTCTATTTATAGAATAATTGGTCAAATTAATGACCAAGATTGAATTGTATTAAGAAAAGATATGATTGAAAGTTATCAATCCATGTGAGATTTTCAACCCAATCCTATGTTGACAAGTGTCATCATGAGATTGCTTAAGAGGAGAGAGAATAAACATTAAATGCTTGAGAAGATTTAATAGTTAACCCCATGTGGGAAATCTTGTTGGATAAAGCTTTTATCCAAGGATGCAAGCTATTATCCATTGGTTCAACTCTTGTTCAAAATTGAAAGATGGTCAAAGGGACAAGGCATGATAAGTTGATGTATTGAAGGGATGATGTCTTGTAATAGCCTTAAAATTTCTTTGAAGACTTTGGAGGTTTAGCTTGTGTGAAGGAAGAAACCTTCAAGGATTTTCAATAACCTTTAATGGTTTGAAAGACTATGGAGATAAATTTGTAAGAGATAACTTGTTGAAAAGGATAAAGTCTTAAATGCATTTAGAATACTTTCTTCCAAATTTGGAGAAGTGAGTTCCCCAAATTTAGGGATGTGACATGATTAGAAGAAATTGGGCTAGTTAAGTGTGATTTGAGATGTTCTAGTAGAATGCTTAGGATGCAAGTGGATATTGTAGGAGGATGCAAGTGGGAGAAAAGGGGAATTTTAATTAAATAAAATTATTTATTTCAACCAAAAGGAATGCAACTTGCATTTGTAGGAAATTGCAAGTGGGGGGGATTTATAAATAAATTTGATTTATTTATAGAAATAAATTGTTTTAATTAAATATAACTTAATTAAATGGTGAAAAGGGGATTTAATAAAATAAATATAATTTATTCAATTAATGGAAGAAGGGAAAATTAATCAAATATTTGAATTTAATTAATGGTCGGTTTAGAAGAAAAGGGATATATTAAATAAATCTTAGTTTAATTAATAGATGGATAAATGAAATTAAATAAGCCTTTTTGAGATCCCTAAAATCCATACAAATTATCTTTCTTTTATTTGGTTTGGATATAGGTACAATGTTAGGGATCCATTCTGCATAATCTATGGGTCAGATGAAT
Organism: Cryptomeria japonica; assembly: GCF_030272615.1. Classification (NCBI taxonomy): domain Eukaryota; kingdom Viridiplantae; phylum Streptophyta; class Pinopsida; order Cupressales; family Cupressaceae; genus Cryptomeria; species Cryptomeria japonica. Next base: position 213,128,133 of record NC_081409.1, on the reverse strand, counting down.
CCTACATTAATTAGCTTTTTTAGTTCTGCTTTAACAAAGAGTGAGACATGCAGGTTCATTTTTCTCATATTTAACTTGAGTAGCTTAGCTCCTGGAGCTATAGATAAGAGTTGGATATGATGTAGATGAGGGGGAGGAGGAGGATCCACAACCCTTTTCCAAGTGGAGGAGGGTATAGATTCTACCCCCAACTTCAACCGTAAAGGTTAGTGCATCACAGGTGCCACCATCATAGGATCCACAACCTTCATAGATTCCTGTAGTTTAGATTACTATGCCCCCTCACTAATAGCACGATTAGATAGATTCTATCCAAACTATGGTACAAAGTTTGTAGAGAAAGTTGGTTTAGGCACAAGGATAGTTAGCTCAGCTACAGGGTTTATAGGGTCAGTTGATGCAAGAACAAACACAAATTGCCTAGCTCCAGGGGTCGGTTGCTCAGTTACAGAGACATGCCACTCATTTGAAAGTTGAGCATGATACAAAGATAGAGCAATAGGGATGTGTAGAAAAGCTTGCATAGACATTCCAACAGACTGTTGTCAGGGGTTTGACTGGTGATAAAATTAGGGATCTCATGCGGTAGTCTAAGAGGGGTGAGCATTATAGTCCTGAGCTTGTATCATCAGACACTGCTGCCAGAGTGATGAGCACCATTGTTTATATCTAGCTTGCAACGTGGGGGCTCTAAGAGACAAGAGGGTAGCCATGGAGTCATGGGTCCTAGGAGAGATCCTGGAGGTGGTGATACAAGTGCATGTCCAGTAGGTGGGGGTGATTCAGGTGCCAGGCCCACAGATTCAGGAGGCAGTCATTTGTAGATTGTTCCTTATGATGTATTTTGTTTATTCATGATATGATGTATACTTTGATATTCTTTTGATCATTTGATATGATGTACTCATTGATGTATGTTTGATCTTTTGCGATATGAGGTATATGATTAATCTTTGGATAGTGATGATCCCAAGATCTTTGTTGATGTTCATGTATTGATATTTAGAGATATTTGGACATTATTCTCTCATTATGACATGTATCAGTGCTTTTCCTTTCGATCTATATGGGTCACACATGCATAATATGATATTAATATGCTTATACATGTTATGGATGCATTTACTTTGATTATCTAGGTGTTTTGATATGCAGATCTACATGATTTTTTTTTATGATGCTATATGTGTGATGATGTTATTTATGATGTTGCGATCTATATGTTTTGAAGGTGATATGCTTATGTGACAATGTTTACTGATATGCAGATGCTTTATGATATTCAAATGGCTTGATGATATGAAATCTATATGTGATGAATGGATGTTTTATTATGTTCTATGTGATGTACTGCATGGTGAGACGATATGAATGTTATGTATATGTGATGTTGATATGAAACTGCTCCTAACCTACTCCTTAATGTTTGTAATGAAGATGAGAGGATAAATGCTTGTGAGATGTTTCTATATGCACTAATGATTAAATGATATGCAAAATGAGACTAATACAGTTCGTATGAATAGATATATGATATGCAATTAATTATGATATTAAATGATATGATAACGAGATTGAGCTAAATAATATGTAATACAACTATATGATTTTGAGACCAAATTTTAATGCATCTAAATGTACCTTTAAATGATATGAATGATAACCAAATGATAATGGCACTCATGCCAAGTTAAAATGATAATGTAACTTAATGATATAAAAATGCAACTAAATGTAACTTGTTAATAATGTGAAATAATAATGTACCTAATGATATAGAATTCCACTAAAATGATTAATGATAAGAAATGCACTTTAAATGATATGATAAATGGTAATGCAACTAAATGTAACCTTTCAAGATGATATGAAAAATGAAAAAATTGCAACTAAACGCAAAGTTTAATGATATAAAAAATGATAATGCACTTAAATGCAAATTTCAAAGATATGAAAATGATAATGCAACAAAATGCATTCTTTAAATGAGAAGGATAATAAAATTAAATGCACTTTTGATATTAAATAATAATGTAATGTATGGATGCAAAACTAACATGATAATGCAACAAGATGTATCTTGAAAAAGAGATGCAAAATGATACTAATACAGCCTTTAAATGATATTAACCAACCAATGATATGCAGCTAAGCAGATGTGGATAATTAATGCAACTAAATGTAGGTGTCTATGATATGGAATGATCCCTCGTTGCTGATATAGTCATCCTCGTGATCAAATTTTTATAGTGCTCTCCTTTTATTGTTATTAAGCCCTTGATATGTTGAAAGTTGATACATGCATCATGGTATAATTGAGCCATAATGACTTGATTATAACTTTCATGGATTTTGATGTTGTAGGATGACACAAGCGTTGAGGTATAATTAAACCAAGATGACCTGGGTGTTTCTTGTGTGAAAAAGACAAGAGTTAACTCATGTCTTATGCAAATCCAAAATGTCCTTAGTGATATGTTACTTGATCACGTCTTGAGACAAACTTGCACATTAGTATGGCTTCATTTACAAACAATAAACAAAGAAAAATAACACTCCTTCCATGTGTCTTTGGTTTCGAGACATCCTTGAGTCACTTAGGAGATATGATATCAGAAATAAAAAATAACCATATGTGAACATGCATGCTACCCTATGTATCATATCAGAGAAAACATCTTGCAAGTAGATCTTTGTTTAGTTTGTTTAGTTCCTAGTTTTGATGCCTACCATTGATGGTTATGATCTTTATTTTTGCTGAAATGTCATTGTTTGTCATGATCTTTATTTTTTTTGTAATGTTTCCATTTTGATGGTTATCTGATTTGTTTAAACTCTAAAGGTGAGATTCCCCCAGTTGTGGTCAGGATTTTGCCCCTAGCTATGGACACTTCTTTTTGTATATGGTTATATACATTGATCACCAAGCCATGGTGAGATATTATGCAGGTAGTTATTTGAATAACCAAGGATAGTGACTACATTAAGTATGCGGGTAGTTATTTGAATAACCAAGGATAGTGACTACATTAAGTGTGTCCAAAATCATGTTGCGTGAAAAGGTTTTTGCGATGGCCATAGGCTTAGCTCAAATGGATGCAAAAGATATGATATATGTACCTATATATGAAAGGGTTGATCTATCACAAATAGGGCTTGTTTCCAAGTTTTCACTACTTGTTTTTATTGCACTTTTTTACTTTTATAATTATAATTTTTTTTTTGTATTTTTCTTGATTTTTTTAATTTTTTTGTAATTTTCTCTTATTCATGCATTGGATAACTCAAATATAGAATTTTTTGTGTTGAACATTATTGATAGGATTGTTAAATAGGTCCCCTTTTGATGTAGATAACTGATATGAGCCCAATCCATAAGAGGATATGATAAAAAAGGACCTACCAAGTTTGATTCAAACTTTCCCTTCTTTTCTCGATCCGGTTGATTGCAAGAATTTTCATTTACTAAAAATTCACCGATTTGAAATTCTCTTGGCTTTACTTTGTGATTGTAGCATGCATTTCCGATATGCTTTGAGGTGATGAAAGGAATGTTGTTAGCACTCATCCAGTAGCTCTAACTCTTGTAGTTTGTTTACCTGATATTCCTCATCTGGAATGAGTCCCTTCCGTGATACTCTGAGTGATGAAATATCAACCTCAATAGGTAGAATAGCCCCTGATCCATACACAATTTAGTATTGCATTTGTTCTGTAGGTGTGCATATGCTACTTCTGTAGGCCCATAATGTTTGATTAAGTTGGACATCCCAATCACGACCAACCTCATTCATTTTTTTCTTAAGGATTTTAAGGATGGTTTTATTTTAGGCTTGGTCATTCCCTTGTAGATAGTATGGTGTGGAGAAACAATGCTGGATATGGAATCGTTTGCATAATTCTCTCACATCTTGATTCTTGAAAGGTCTTGCATTATTCATGATAATGGAACTAGGAATGTCATACCAACAAATGAGATAATTCAAGATAAAAGAGGACATTTTCTTGCCAATAATAGTAGTCAATGGGATGACCTCTATCCACTTTGTAAAATACTATGTGGCCATGATGATAAACTTATGTCCATTTTAGGAGGAAGGTTGAATTTTGCCCACTAGGCCGAGTCGCCACTAACAAAATGAACAATATGTAGTGAATGGTTGTAGCTCCTATGCTGGTGCATGTATAAGATTGCCATGAATTTGGTATTTCAAATATTTTTTAGCAGACTAGTATGATTCCTTTTCCATGGTTGGCAAATAATATCTCATCCTTAGAAGTTTGTTGGCAAGTGTAGGACCACTTGAATGTCTGCCATAAATACCTTCGTGAAGTTCTCACAAGGCAGTTTCACATTCATTACGATCAAGACATCAAAGAAGAGTACCATCAAGACTTCATCTATAAAGTGTGTCAACAGTTAGGGTGTAACGAGTTTCTTTATGTATAAATTTGTGTTTCTAGTCGGGATAGATCTAGTGGAAGTATATAGTCTTTTAGGGGGGCATAAATCTTTCCATAGAGGGGTGAGTTAGAACCGACTTATGTGGCACATGACCTGGGATTCAGAATTTTCATAGGTAGGGGAAAACAATTGTTCAACCAAGAACTCATAATGACTCTATTTGTTGGGTATTTGCAGGAGTGAGGCAATGGTTGAGATGGCATCGACAATTTTGTCGTCCAACCTTGGAATTTGCTTAAATTTAATGTCTACAAAGTAATTTTTGAAGTTATCCACCATTCTCTTATAATGAATCAACTTGTCATCCTTCTTTTGATGGTCATTGTTATCCTAATTAATGACCAACTGGGAGTCTCCAAAAACTTTCAACTCTGTGATTTTCTACTCTACGACCATTTTGATGCCTATTACCTGAGCTTCGTACTCAAAAATGTTATTTATGCAAGGAAACATTAATCTGTAAGATCTTGTAATAGTGTTCCTTCTGGAGTGATGACTAGGATCCTAGTACCCGATCCATGTTGTACGTACAATCCGTCAAAGTATAAGAGCCATGGTTTTGTCAATACTATGAGAATATATGTGTCTAATAATTCATCATGGATTGGAAAACTGCTTTGTAATGGTACTTCTGCTAGCTGATCTGCAATAGGTTGACCTTTGATAGCCTTTTTGTCTACGTACTAGATGTCAAACTCACTTAGAATTATCACGCATTTAGCTAACCTCTATGTGAGAGAAGCTTTGACAAGTAGATATTTCAATGGTTCAATCTTTGCTACTAGCTTGATTGTGTGAGCTAGCAAATAGGATCGAAGCTTCTGAGAACACAAGAGCTAAACAAGATTTTTTAATCAATGTTTAGTTTATCTCATAACAATTTAATGTCTTGCTGATGTAGTATATTTCTCTTTCCTTGCCCACTGAATCCTCTTGTGCTAACAATGCTCCTAGTGATACCTTTGTAACTGATATGTAAAGAATGAGAGGTTTGCCTGCTATTGGTGGTATCAATATAGGTGGATTCATAAGATATTGCTTGAATTAGTAGATTGATTTTGCACATCGATCTTCCCATCTAAAAGGGACATTCTTATGGAGTAGATGAGTGAATGAAAGGCACTTGTTAGCTAGTTGAGAAATGAATCTTCTTATGGATTTTAATCATCCCTGTAGAGATATTAACTGACTGATATTTCTAGGAGGTGGCTTCTCCATAATTTCTTGTACCTTTGTGGGGTCCACCTTAATTCTCTTTTCTGATATTATGTAACCTAATAGTTTGTCGGATGTTACACCAAAGACACACTTTTTAGGATTCAGTCATACATTTAATTGTTCTAGCCTCTAAAAGATTTTATTCAAAATCTCTAGTTGTCCTTCTCTTGTAAATGATCTAGCCAATAGGTCATCTACATAATCTTCCATGAATGTGTGCATCATGTCATGAAATATTGTAGAGTCATTACTCATTGATAGGTTGTTACTGCATTCTTTATAGCTGAAAGACATGACATACCAACAGTAAGTACCCCACAGACATATAAATGTTATTTTATCCTGGTTTTATGGTACTATTTTGATTTGATTATAGCCTAAGAAATTATTTATAAGTGATAACATAGCATGTCTTTCTGTCAGATCTACAATTGTGTCGATGCTAGGTAAAGGAAACTCATCCTTCAGAAAAGATTTGTTGAGATCCTTGAAATCTATAGAAAATTTGATGTTTTTATTTGGTTTAGATACAGGTACAATGTTAGAGATCCATTTCGCATAATCTATGGGTCAGATGAATCCTACATCAAGTAGGTTTTTTATTTTTTCTTTAACCAATAGTGTGACATGCGGGTTCATTTTTATTAGTTTTTGCTTGACTGGCTTAGCTCTTGGAGCTATAGATAAGTGATGCATGATCAAATTTGGATCTACCCATGGCATAACCTTGTGATCGTGGGTTTTAGCTCCACGGCGGGCACCACAAATGTATGCAAGAAATATTGATCACTTGTGAAACAAACAAGCAAACATCAAGCATACCAATGAAACATTATATTGGAGGATACAAATGAAGAAAACATATTTATCAACTAAAAACTCTCAAAACTCTCTCATTGTCCTCTATCTCTAAGGCTCCTTCAGATTCAAGGTGGCTCTTATCTTGGAAGAGCACTTGATCTCTAGGATGACAACCTAAAGAATGAGAGATATGTAAATTTAAGGTCTAAATGTATGCAACTATGATCATAGGGATATACTATGGATATCAAACTAGATATGTTACCAAAATGAGAAGATTAGTGGGAGATTAAACTAGCATGAGCATGGTATGAAGATGATATGGAACTAGCATGAAATAAAAACTAACATGATATACTAAACATGATGAAATCTATGCTATAATACAACTAAAATGATCTAAGATGATTGTAGATGGCAATGAAGTTCCTTGATAACCTGCACAAGATAATTTAGCTATATCTTAGATGCAAATAACTAAGATGGGATCCTTGATATGAAGAAATAAGCTCTATTCATAGAAGAATTGGTCAAATGGATGGCCACAATTGAATTATCTTAAGAAGAGATAAGATTGAAATTTATCAATCCATGTGTGATTCTCAACCCAATCCCATGTTGACAAGTTTCATCATGAGATTTATTGAGAGGAGAGGGAATACAAATTAAATGCTTGAGAATATTTAGTGGTTAACCCCATGTTGGCAAGCTTGTTGGATAAAGCTTTTATTCGAGGATGCAGGCTATTATCCATTGGCTCAACTCTTGGGCAAAGTTGAAAGATGGTCAAAGGGACAAGCCATGATGTGTTGATGTGTTGAAGGGATGATGTCTTGTAAGAACCTTAAAATCTTTTTGAAAACTTTGGAGTTTATCTTGTGTGAAGGGGGAAACCTTCAAGGCTTTGCAATAACCTTTAATGGTTTGGAAGACTTTGGAGACAAATTTGTAAGAGCCTTAGAAGTTTGGGGAACTCAACAAGTTAACTTGTTAAAAAGGATAAAGTCTTAAATGCATTTAGAAGACTTTCTTCCAAATTTGGAGAAGTGACTTCTCCAAATTTAGGGATGTGACATGATTAGAAGAAATTCAATTAGTTTAAATGTGATTTGAGATGTTATAGAAGAATGCTTAGGATGCAAGTGGATTTTGTAGGAGGATGCAAGTGGGAGAAAAGGGGAATTTTAATTAAAATAAAAAGATTTATTTCAATCAAAATGAATGTAACTTGCATTTGTAGGAAAGTACAAGTGGGGGGTGATTTATAAATAAATTTGATTTATTTATATGCAAGAAATGAGTTTAATTAAATATAATTTAATTAAATGGTGGAAAGGGGATGTAATCAAATAAATAGAATTTATTCAATTAATGGAAGAAAATGGAATTAATCAAATATTTGAATTTAATTAATGGTTTGTCTAGAAGAAAAGGAATATATTAAATAAACCTTAGTTTAAATAATAGGTCGATAAATTATAATTAAACAAATAAAATTCATTTAATTAGGTGTGCAGGTTTTAGGTGTCTACACATCTCAATGTCAATTTAAATCTACAGAGTATTGACACAGGTTTTTCAATCTATATGTGATTGTATAAAATATATCGAGAGATATCTTTTGATGTGCCTATTTTCATCAATTTCTCTCGATGCAATAAACACCTCAACAAGAATATCTTTCAACCTATTTCTAATATATTAGTACTTAATCTGTGTATGGTAGTGGTTTGTCCTTAGCTTAAGTATAACTAAGCCTTTCTCATCCGAATAGGATATATTGAAGCAATATCTTAAATGATTTAAAAATAACTAAATTTACTCTAAAATTTAATCTAGGTAAGGTAAGAGAACTTAAAAATGTAATATTTCTAAAACCCTACCATCACTCTAAATTCAGCATTTCAAATCATAAATTCCATCTTTTTTTTATATTTAAAAATCAATATAAATCTAGACCAAAAATACAATCATAAGTCAGCCATGCCTTGAAAGTTAAATCTTAATTGAAGATGTACACAATATCAAATTTTCACTAATTGAAAACATATAATCATTAACTTATGTCGAAAACTTAGAATAAGACATGATAGCACAACCTTTTATGTTGAAGTTTATTTAAGTATGTACATATATTCCAAATTTTTTTAATCTCAAAACTAAATTTCATTCAGACATTGAGACATTCAATATAAATCATAAACCAAAAAAAACAATACATATCTTGAATTTAAATATATAGACATTTGGCATATACATTCTAGATCTCATAAAAGCTTAATCTCAAAACCAAAATTCTCTAATAATAAAAAATATACGATTCAAACAAACATATGACAAATGTGTATAGGTCAAAATAAACATAGCATAAATGGGAACATGTCTAAATAAACCCTTATAAATGCAGGCAATACCTTAAAATGTAAAAAATTAACAATCACCACAACAGGTAGAATTCTTTGTGGCTTCTGAATGAGAGATTCAACACCAAGTGCGTTGCAAAGCATACACCACTAAAAATGGTTCTCTCCTATACGATATCGCCTAGTGACTTAGAAGGTAGATAACCTCGATCAATCTTGAGACCTCCATTATATTTGGCTTCAACTATGTTGCCTTTAATTCAACATGTGGACAGAGAGGAGAAAATTAAGGGGCGAATTTGATGGGAATTGAAACATTTTGCAACTAGAGAGTAGAATTGAACCAAGGAGCCATTGTTAAGGAAGGGAATCACTCTTAAGCTTGAGCTATCAAAGTATGGTGGAGTAAGAGTCTAAAGCAAGATTAGTGGAGTCTCTGCAATTTATATAAAAAATCATGTTCTATGCATGATGTTTCTGAAATCATCTTTCGGGTCTAATAAAGGTCAACATCAACCTGTATGGAGTTGAGCTGGCTTAGGAAGAAAGGATATTAAAGGTACCAATTAAAATATTGTCTCGAATGGCCCATACTCATTCCTTGATCTGCACATTACAGTATTAAAGAATTTAAAATTAAAATATTACAACTTTGTCAGGATGCAGAAGGTAAAGAGAACTAATGCAAAGATGATTTTCTAACTGGAAAAGAGGCCATGGAAGTTGTAAGGAACTCTGCCAGGAATGTCAGCGGAGGCCGAAATATCCAGTGTTGGAGATCACACGTCCATAAAAATATTTAGCATGATCCTTTGGCACTTTCACTGTTTTTGTATGCCATCACAAAGCCATCATCTTCTTCAGTGTTGAGGTTAGAAAACCATAGAAAAAAGAACACTGTGGACTCTATTAGCATGATGATAAAAGCATAGCCATCATATAGCCATTGTCTTCCTTGTTGTTGCAATAGTGCACATGTTGAACATAGTGGACGCTATGAGCATGATCAGTAAAAAACACATGTAGTTGGGACTGACAAGATCACAAACGATGCCCATAACCAATTGAGAATGATGATTTTCATTCACAGTTTCTTTTAAATGTTAGAAATTCTTCCACACACCATTCATACCGCTCAGAGAAATGCCATGAAAATACTGATGAGAGGAATAATAAAATGAAATAAACAATATTCACCAAACGGTGCATTCATCAATCTTCATGATGCATAGATAAAACACATTAGTAACATAATCTTATTTAAGTTACCATTCTGGCATAAACAAAATGTATGAATTCTACATATTCATAGCCTGCAGATTAATGGGGTGGATGGAGCAAAATATACACAAATTTATCAATTGCATACACAGAAAAATTACATTGTGCTGCTGCACAAAACATATAATTTTATTGCTTGTTCATAGACGGATTACATCTGCCTCATTTAAGGAGGAATTCAGAAGCATATAGAACGTTCTAGAAAGAATTCTTAACATACAGTTATGAGGAAAAACTAAAAGTTAAAACTGCAGTTTTAACGGTGGAAATTGAAGGCTCACAGTGGCAGATTGAAGTTTAACGGTGGTAATTTAACCTCTAAAAAGTTCTAAATTAACATGCAGGAGAAATTACATTTCAACACTCCCCCTTAATGTCAACCGCAACCATTACTACATTTACAATTCTTTGACTGTTGTCTTCTTCTATCTCATTCTTTGCCTTAGACTTTATCGAACTTTCTCCTGCTTGATAGCTTCAAACAATCTCTAGATCTGCTGATCTTTTCTCAATCATGATGCCTTTGTATTGACTTTGTTCAACTGCTGGGGCAATCTCTCAAATCTTTGGTTTTCAAACCTTCAATATGAAAGTTCTTGCAACTTATCTCTAGATGTCTTGCTAGACAATGCTCTCCTTTAACTTGAAACATCTCTTATGCCTTTTGAAAACCTTGCTTGATTGTTATCAACTTTCACATGCAAAACTTAATACTTGAACAAATTCTTGAGCATACTTGTAAGGTTTTGCCAACTTGTCTTATAGCTCCATCCACAATCCATTTTCATGTAGTATTCATTCTTTGACTCTTTGTTACAACATGTCTTCTCACAGTGATTTCTCAAACCACAATAATTACATGGATGTAAATCCCAACACTTGTCATTTGTGTGTCCTTTCCTATTACAATATGAATATGCCTTACTCTACATCCCTGTAATGTATTTGCTTGTACTTGGAACATCAGTATCATTCTTTCCTTTACCTGCAACATACCTGAGACCTTCATATTTGGGTCTCCTTGTTGGCTCATTTGGATCTTTCATTCCTTGTTCATTCTTTCTCAATCCTTTACCTCTATAACCCATTTTTTTCATGATCTTTAAACCAATATTGTCATCAAAATAATGTGTAACTTTTTCATTCTCATTACACCTTATATATTTATCTTTACACTCTTTCTTACGAACAACTTTAGAAAATTTACTTTCATCAATTGAGAAACATAAATCCCTTGTACTACAAGAAACATCACACACCAATTTCTTTGACTTCAAACTTTCATTTTCTTCATTTAATTTTGATATTTTCTTCTTGTATAAACTATTCTCTTCTTCTAATTTTTTTTATCTTTTCTACTAAATCATCATGTAACTTTACTCTTTGTTTTGGTTCTTCATTTCTTTTCTTAATCTTATTAAACAACTTCAACTTTTCTTCTAACTCCTTATTTTTCTCTTCAAGATTGCGCAATTCTTCCCTATAATCACAATTTTCTTCTATAAGTTTACATTTTTCTACAATCATTTCTCTTATCATTGCAACCATCTTTTTTCATAATTTTATCAATTCTTGTTTTAAATCATTTGTTTTCTCTTTCCTTACTTCATCATCTTTTCCCATTGAAACAAACAATTTAAACTCACCTTAGTCACTTCATCAACAATTTAGATCTTCTAACAACTTTTCAATATCTTCAACCTTCTTTAACAATAATTATAACTAAAACAAATTTGAAACAAATTCACATACCTTTTCCTCTTCAGAACAATCTTATTCCTTCAATCATAGTTTTATCTCATTTTTCTGGAAACTTATTTTTTCTCCAATTTGGCCTTTCTAGCAGCAAACTCTCTAGGATGGGCAACGACTTTCCTTTTGTCTTGACAAGTGATGACTTATGCCTAGATCTACAACGAAACCATGATTTCACCTTGTAAGGACCTGCAAGTTCTTGGCGATCTTCTCTATTATGATCTTTTCTTGCATGGTTGTCTGCAGATCATGTTTTCTGGTTTGGTGGGCAACTTTAATTTCCTTGCCTATAGCACATCTTCCTTCTCACTTCTTCCATTCCCTAGATCTATTTCAGCTTGAAATACTTCTAGCTAGTGGCTTCTTTAACACCTACAGTAGCAACTTTAGATGACTGAAAAAAATAGAAACTGTGAGTTCCTTTTTAATTTGGCTCCTCACCAACTCCTAGCAAACATCCTCTAGTGGATCAAACAATCTCATGCCTAAAATCTTTTTTCATGCTTTGATACCACTCTAATAGGATGGATGAAGCAAAATACACACAAATTTATCAATTACTTACACACAGAAATCGCATTGTGTTGCTACTCAAAACACATAATTTTATGGCTCAAATAATTGTGTTCTCTTATATTTTGTAGTAAACCAAGATATTGCAATGTAGAGAAAAATCCAAAACACTGAAAAACCAACCGCAATACCATATCTCATAACTCGATCAAATCTCCATGCAAACCAGTGAAATTTGAGAAAAATCAACTAGAGATACTTATCTCAAATTCCTTTAATCCACAACAACACATCTAGACTTTGAAACCATTGAACACATTTTTTTACATTGCAGCTTTGCTCAAGACATATGGGAAGAAATGTGGAAGAAGCTTAACATTAATTACATGCAACTTAATTATTTCAAATATTTCCTTGAGGCGTGGCCTTTATCCCCTTACTCTCACCCATTTGGCAAGAGTATCTGACATCAAACTCCCCCCTTTCTTGCATGGAACATCTGGAAAGAACGGAACAATAGGATCTTTAGAGAAGAGAAGAGAAGCAACAAAATCCTAGCCACCATCATTATACAACAAATTAAGTAAAATATTAATGTGAAATCTACTGGTTTCTCCAAAATCCTACCCTCTTCTGGATCTCTGATGAAAATAGGTTTGGGAAATTTGACACAACTTTTTGAATGTTAATTGGCAAATAATGATCTTGAGAAATTCCAATTTATGGCAACCTCTTGAAATGGGATGGATTAAGTGTAACTTTGATGGTTTCTCTTAAGGCAATCCTGGGATATCGGGGATAGGAGGCTTAATTCATGATCATAAAGGCTTCTTGTTAGTTGGGTTTGGCGTAGGTCTGGGGACAACTACTAACAATAAGGTGGAAGCTTGGGCAGCTTGGATGGGTCTTTAGAGACTATATAATATCACCGAAAAGGATGTGATTCTGGAAGGAGATTCCAAACTTATTATTGACTCCCTCAATAATTTCATCTCTCCTCCATGGGAGGTCAGAGAGATAGTAGGTAAATGTAAATGTCCGGTGGAAATGTTTGAAGTCATCAGAATACAACATGTCTACAGAGAAGGCAATAGGTCGATTGACTTCATTTCCAATCAAAGACTTCATATGCCAGATTGGCAGGTCTTCAAGTTTGAGAACAACTCTAGAGAGGTGAAGGAAATCCTCAAATAGGAAAGAGGAATCATAAAAAAGAAGGTGGGAAGTGGGACTATTGAGCCATTGGAATGAGATCTTTTAATTTGTTTTATGCCTGCACCCTCAAAGATTTTGAATTATCTATTCAGTCCACACAGGTGGAGGGTTTACAAGGTGATGACTTAGCGCCTAGACAACCGAGGTCTCTTCTACAGTTTGATGGCCTACGTGGCTAATGACCTGGGTGGGAACATTCTCAATATAATAATGATGGTGACGGATGATGACTATGCTTGGATTTGGGAAGATAAGGTATTAATTAGAAGGGCTACAAAAAGGAGTGATTTTTCCTTTTCTATGAACACGAAAAGGAGTGATTTTTACATTTCTTGATTACCCTAGGTGTCGCGTAGGCAAGAAATATCATTTGAGTGATATCAGGAAAGCCATTTTTAAATTCGTCCCTTCCAAAAGAAGCCACAAATCTCAATTTTTTTGCCTTATACTTGGTTGCTTTCATAGAGTTTAGTATAGTTCTTCTCTTTTCTATGTCATGATGGAGGGCCCTCTGAAACATACTAAGCCGAGTAAATGTGTGGAGTTGGGAGATAATAGAGAGCTATGGGAGCTCTTTCAAATGGTGGGTTTCAATCCTTTTTCCTCATCATGAAGGGCAACAATAAGGAGCTCTCGACCAGGGTTTGCAATTCTTGACAGAACGATGTGGTTATAGTTGGAAGAATTACCTTTAATATGTCATTGGAGTACATTGCAAAGCTGACTGACTTACAGAATGAAGGAGACAAATTTAAGAAGAAGAGCACGAGAGATTACAAAGGTTACATGGAGTGATTCTTTGAGAAAGATGAAAAATCGGTTTTATTTCAAAATGGGTTATGATCGTTTGGCCCTTCAAGCCTTTCCCTATAGTCAGTTATCATGTAATGAAATATTTTACCTTAAAGGGCCATTATCCTACTATCCATGGCTATCATTTCCCTATTTTGAACCACATAAGATACCATGTTAAAATCAATATGCCATTCTTTTTGTTTTCGTCCCTTAGTGCCTGTATTCAAAATGGGGTGAACCCACCTTTACACTAGGGTTTGAATTACATAATGTACATATATGCAGTAGACCATACCCCCACCATGAGTTATATTGCTTCGGCCTTTGTTAGTGAGGGTAGCTACAAGAAAACTCCTAAACAAACCCCCAGTTTGACCTCTGAGAAACCTAATGATGCACCTAACCCCTCCTATCCAGTTAAAAACATAGGTACAAACCCTATTTTGACCCTAGAAAAGAATTCCATTGAGCTAGCCTTATTGGACTTAACCCCTGACAAGAGGAAAATTGAAATACCAAGAAACACCCTGAGAAAAGCAAAGAGGTCTGGTAGTGATTCAGTGTGAAAGAGCATTACCATCGACCTGGAAATACAAAATTCCAAAGATGAAGGTGAGAAAGGAATGGAGCAAGAAAAAATTGAGGGCAGCTCGGGAGAAAGAAGGTTTGCTAGGCTCTGAGCTAAAGAGAGGAAAAATCCCATCAAGAGTGAAGAGAACAGGACTCATACTAGCCTTTATGAAATTTATGATCTGGAAGAGGAGGAAGACTCAAATGACAATTTTGAGGACCCAAAACAAGAAGAGGAAGGAGAGGAAGAGAACAAAATGTTAGAAAGTGAGCATGAGTCTCCTTTCAAAAACCTCAATAGCCCTAACACCTCCAAGAACGAGGAAATGGTGTCATGTTATCCTATGAGGCTGATCCAGGAGGCTAAAATCAACTTGGGGGAGCAATTGAATGAAATGAAGAAAAAAGCGGCCATGCTGGAGAAGATCTATGAGGAATATGACAATAAGGTGAAACATATGTGTGATGATTACAATTCCCTTTGCACTATCATGGATGAGGTAATGAAGAATGTGATCCTGGGCACGGTATCTGGTCAAGCTCAATTGAAGAAAATCAAGAAGAAGAAGGCCAAGAAGGGTACAAGGGAGATGATCGATGAGGAGGAAGAAGATCATCAGGAGACCTGGATGTAGAACTTAGGCAAGCTCGAGCAGGACTGGAACCTGATCAAGGAGTAATGGTCATTTTTCTTCCTTTGTTTGTCCTTTTTTGTTATTTTTTGCAACTAGTGGTATTTTGGGGCCTGCATGCCCACTTTAAAAGACTCAATGTTAATTAATTATGCTAAGACTGGTTTGGTAAAGGTTGATAGGGATAATGTTGGTAATAACATTAGTAGCATGGTTTATGGAAACATCTACTATGATACTTCTGTAATTAGTAATAGGAATGATACTAGTATCCATAGAAATAGTTTCAGGGGCATGAAAATTTTTGATCATTTTTTATTAGAACAAGTATCCTACTGCTAATTGTTTTATAGTTGGTGTATGGTTAATGTTGTAACGTTGTATCTCTCTTTTCAGTCAGGGTCATCTCCCTACTAATCTAATAAGAAAAACACATCTGCAAAACATTGGCCAAACCAACTCACTTAATCTAACTACAACACTAGAACACATAGAGGAATATGTTGACATGAAAGATAACACATCACTCAGTTGATCAAAACACATATTTGTAGATTATCCCAACAAAATCATTTAGTTAATTAAATTTTCCCATTTTCTTCTATTAAATATGTCAAATATTGCAATTTGATTATTTAATTCATGTTGAATTTTTCTTGCCAAATCCCCTCATATAATTAATTAAATAAATTAATTTATTTTATTTCCCCACATGCCTCCTAGCTTTAACCCACATCTAACTATTCCCCTAGCCGAACTCATCTCACCAACATAAGGTTTTAGTCAACCTTATCCCTTCTCCTCACCTTATGTATGCGCATTCCTTAAATATCCCAAATTTCCTAAAATTTGGGAAAAATGTTTTTGAATTTGGGGAAGTTTCCTAAAACTTGGGAAAATGACACAAATATACTAAAACATGAGAATTTTTGTCTTTTGTAATCTCTTTTGGAATAGAACCTTCGAATTTGGGTGTCTCATTCCCAAATGGACACGTGTCCTTAGGGACACATGTCATTCCTTGCAATGACACATGGCATTCTCATCCATGACACATGGCCTTCTTAGGGACACATCTTATTCACATGCCTCTTCATCTCTTATTCAAGCCTATTTAAACTGCCCCATTTTCCTTCCAAATGGATCCATTTTTTATTTTTATACCGTCATAATGCAGAAATGTTTACTCACCTTTTGCATATTCACATCCATCTCACATCCATTTTACATCTCATCTTAGCTTAGTTTTCACCTTACATTCACTATCATAGAGCATAATCAAGTATCTACCATATAGCAAGCACACATCAAATCAAGGGACTATCAAATCAAAGGAGGAATATGGAGTTTGCACTTTAATTACTTTTGTGTTGTTTATCTCATTTTCTTTGTTCTTAGCATCCTAATCTTACGTGTGGTTGAAATATGTGTTTGTTGATTGTTTAGTTTATATTTTCAATCTCGTTAGTTTTCATTCACAATTTTTTGCATACATAAGGTTTAATTTTTATTAAGTTAATTTTATTTTTATTATTTTTGTCTTCTTATGGAGTTACAAGTAATAACTAGAAGATAATAGAATTAATTTATTTTATATATTTTTAATTATTAAATTTAAATTTATTGTAGAATAATTATCTTTAAATTTTTGTTTTTATTCATAATATAATAAAATAAATTTCAACTTAAAACCTAATTAAAAGTTTAGAGTGATAGATCAAGAGAGAGAAACTAACTTTTCATTATTCATTTCATGCCATTAATTTAAGAATATCATGTGTCCTTATGGAGTTATGTTTAGCATAGAATATCATTTTAACATTATCCTCATCTCTATTTCTCTACCCTATTTATATATCCCTATCTCTCTCAATATCTCTCTCTTCTCCCTCTATACTTCTCATTGTATCTATCTCTATATATATTCCTCCTTCTCTATTATTTTCTCCATATCTCTCTCACTCACACATAGTCCCTAATTCTCCCTCCCCATCTCTATCTCTATATCTCACTCACACATGAACAAGCTCCCTATTTCTCCCTCTCTATCTATATCTCTATCTTTATCTATCTATTAGATACTCCTCTCCCTTCATATATCCTACCCTCTCTCTATCACTTCTTATATCTTTTTTACCTCTCTATATCTCCTTGCACTCATTGTCTCCCACTTCCGATCCCTATTTCTCTCTCTTCCTCTTTATCACTCCTTGCATTTCTCCCTATCTGTCACCCCATCTATATTTCACAAGTTAAATGTACTTTGTCTTTCCTTTCTATTCCTTTCTCAACCTCTTTCTATCCCTATTAATCCCCCTCTCTTCCTCTTTCTATCCCAATATCTCCCTTTCTCCCTATAACTACCCCATTTTATATCTCTCTACTTCTCCTCTCCTCTTTCTCTCTCTAAATCATACACACATACTCCTTGTTTATCACTCCATATATCTTTCTCTGTCTCTCTATAAACCTTTGTCTATTACTTGTCTCTATCACCTTCTTTTTCTCACTCTTGCTCCCTTCATCACTATCTCTTTATATCTCACTCCCCTTGCTATCAGTATATCACTCTCTTGGCCCCTTTCTTTATCTCATATTCACTCCATCTATCTTGTACGATATCTTTATCTCTCTCTTTCTCTAAATCTTCAAGTCTCTCTCTCTCTCTCTCTCTCTCTCTCTCTCTCTCTCTCTCTCTCTCTCTCTCTCTCTCTCTCTCTCTCTCTCTCTCTCTCTCTCTCTCTCTCTCTCTCTCTCGATCTGATTTTTTCTATCCATATTTTCCTTTATTAATATCACTCACTCTTCCTCTCTATCTATAAAGATATCTCTCTCCTCTCTTTATCTCTCTATATTTCTCCCACTCTCTCTCCTCTCTCTCTTTCTCCCTCTATTTCTCCCTATATATCTCTTCCCCATTCTGTCTTTATCCCCTATCTATCTCTTTATTGCTACCTATATCCCCCTTTCTCTTTTGTATATCTTTATCTATATATCTTTCTCCTTCTCTTCTAATATATGAATATTGCTTACTCTATCTCCCCATTTTCTCTCATATCTCTCTATATCTATTTGTCTATCTCTAGTTCTCTCTACTTGTATATCTCTTTATCTCTCTCCATCTCCCCCTCTCTCTATTTCTCTTTATATCTCTATCTCTCTATCACTGTATCTCACCATTTATATATCTTTCTTTCTCTCCCTCTTTTTTTATATACCTCTCTATATCTTCCTCTCTTCCCACATCTCTATCCCCTTATTATATCAACATCTCTCCCTCTACATATCTCTCTCTCTATCCATTTTTCCCCCTCTCTCTCTCTCTCTAGACCTATATATTCATATCCCTTTTCCTTTATATATTTATCTATCCATATTTCGTATTTCATTTTTCCATTGATCTTGATTTGTTTATCTCTCTGGATATATCTCTCAACCACCATATCTCTCCCTCTCTATATATCCCTTCATATCTCTTTCTTTATCTTTGTATCTCTCTCCCCTCTCTTTCAATTTAGTTTTTGATCTTCCATATCTATCTAATCATATCTCCTCTATCTCTTCATCTCTCCACAACTCTCCTTTTCTCCACCTTCCTCTCTTCTCAATCTCCATCTCCATCTCTATATATATCTCTATCTTCTTATTTGTCTTTATAACTTTACCCTTCTTTCTCTTTCTCTTCCCCCCTATTTCTATACCTATCTATTTCATTCTCTCCCCTCACCCAATTGCAAACAAAACATGAGCCTATTGGTAATAGAACTTGATTATCTTCCTAATTCAAAGGTTTTAATATTTTAATTATGATTGGATCCTTATGAGTGGATGCAAAGTAGAATTGAAGCTATCATTTTTCCATTGAGACCTTTGTTTCACAAACAACATCAATTTCTAAATGTCCTACCAATTGATCTCATGTACTACACAAATTAATGCAAAAAAAATGACTAAAATTTCCTCAAACTGACCTTCCACACCTCTTCAGCATACCCATTGCTAATTATAGTAATTATTATTTAAAAACGTACATTAATTGTTGCACTTTACTTCATCTATTGATTAATAACAAACACTCTTATTGCAAAACTAAAAAAAAAATTATTGACCACTACTTGACACTTGTTTGTTTATATAAATTGCATCCTTATTCATTTTTACATATACTTTTATCCATCATCTTTTAAATATAATTTAATTACAATTCCAAATAAATATTCATTTTAAAAAAAAATACATGTAATACAAAATATTATTTTATTATTAAGTTATAAAAATATATTGAAAACAATTAACCAATTTTGACAGAAAATAGAAAGAACTATTAGCTCATAAATTTTAACAACTTTTATTACATATTTTACCTTATTCATATCTCTTTAATGCTGAATGATTTGTCATTAATGATTGTGATGTTCATATTTCAATATAACATTCCAATAATTTGGTCTCTCAAGAATAAATTTAAATGTTTTGTAACTATGATGAGAGGAAAGAAACAAGGAAAAATAGTTCAAAACTTAAACAATTGTAGATAATATTATTTATAAAAAAATCTATACACTCCAAGATTCAAACTATAAAAGGCTGAAAGAGACAAGGAAAAAAAAGATTAAGTAATCTAAGAAACAACGACAAGCAATTGTTCAAACAAAGCAAGCTATGAATCTCGTGACTTAAATTCTTCTTTATCTTTTAAAAGCATTTGTAGCCAACACAAAAACCTAGAAAGATTTAGGTTGCATGCTTATCAACCTGTCAACAAATCTTTCTTATTAATTTGCCCACTGAAATCTACATACACTATAGACAGTAGTCTCTATGACATCTATTTGATAAAAAAAATTCATGAGAAAATTGTAATAAGATTTCAAATTTATTAATTAATAAAATTGTACGGAATCAATTTGTAAGACATTTTTTAATGAAATTTGTGCATGTCTACCTACATTAATCAAGAGAAGTATAAACCCAAGCTAGTCCTTTTTTTTTATACTTGCATATTGGTAATGCTTTTCTTGTTAGATAATTCTTTTCATAGTACACAATAGATTTGAAGATTGGGTGTTTGAGTGATGTAGGAGAGAGGGACAGTAGTCATTAGGGATAACTTCTTTAACATGTAGCCGTCACATGGAATATCGTAAGACCTCTATTTTTTTTCGAAATATAAAATGGACACTTAACTATCTACAACAAAGGTTAGAAGATGTGAATCATCATGCAACTTGTCAAAATGACGTTTTTAGTGCAAATTGTCCAAAAAATGACTTTTTAAAGATTCGATCCTTAGTAGTTGAATAAAAAAATTCATTTACATAATTAGTACGATATCATATTTTTATGTAAAATATAACTTCTATGCAACTTAAATGGACCAAATGCCTATTAGTAATCACAAGTGTGTGTTATCTCTAACTTTGATATCCAACACCAAAGGACCAATAATTGAACATAAAAAATTGTTTGTTGTTATAAAAACAACATATTATTATATAAAATACAACTTATATTGAACACAAAAGGACTAATTTTTAAACACTAAAACCTTTGGAAAATCCCTCGCATTTCATACAAAAAATAAGGTATTTATTGTGTTCACTATTTGTATTAGTGATAAGACAAATTATTAATATGAAATACTCCAATGCATATACATTGCTACCTCAATAGTTATGCACACAAGAACAATTTTTTTAAAATATGATAACAGAACTTGTTTAAGTGAGCATCTTATTTTATAAATGACACACTTATAGTGGATAGCTATGATATTTTATTTGAAACAAAAAATGATTTATTTCACTTGTTAATAAATGTAATTATGCTTTTTTAATATAACATTTATAGGTTCTTTGTGTTCAAGTATTCATACATTTTGATCAACATTTGATAAATTTTTTATTAACATGTTGAGTATTTATTTACAATATACAATATAAATATGTAAGAAGACTATATATTATAAACACAATTTCTATAATTCTTATATGATTTGATATTTGTTACTTGTATTCATATTGCACCACCTTACAAATTCTAAAAAACACGCATCACCAATGGCCCACTCCAAGGGCAATATTCACACCAATTTATCACTATACTAAAATAAGGGAGGCTTGCCTTGCGAGTGATACAAAAAATTAATATTATAATGTCCATGCAAATCAAGCATGCAAAACCCCAAAGCAGCCCCTAGAAAAAGTGCAAATCATAGACTCTTAGGGTCTAGTTTTTGAGGTCAAACTTCTTTGGGGTCATGGTCTATGGAATCAAAGATTCTCATGGCATTTGGTTTCGATAAGGTTATAATAAACTGATATTATGAAACATAAATCTAACATATATTTATTAAGCAGTGTTTTCATATAATCTTTATTTTATTCTTAAAAATTATCATCTGGTTATTTCATGATATCTCTATTCAATAATGAAAATTTGGGTCACTAATGAAAATTTGGGTTGATAAAAAGAGAAGAGGATGTATCAAAATTATATATTTATATTTAAGAATTTCTTAAAAGAAGTGTGATTTTATGATTCCATGTTATTCATCAATTATATGAAAGCTTGAATTATGCAAGTGAAAATAATTATTTAGTAGAATAAATTTATCTATTTAAATGAATATATAAAATTTAATTTATGATTGATTCATTTATAAAAAATAATGAGGTCGTATTTATATTTGTTAGAGTTATCTTTTATTAGCTAATAATTATTTATTTAATTATTAGTCTATTATACTCTACACTTAAGCCAAACTTAGGAGTCTTATCATTCTTTAGGGTTTTGTCCTTTAGGGTTTCGAGTATCCTCTTATAAGGATTCTCTCTTTATATTTTCATAACAACTGTAATTATTGAATTGCATTCTTCTTGCACAATCAATATGACTCCTCTTTTTTGGATCTCTAAATTCTGGCCTCCATAGCTTTTTTGCTTCTCTCCTTCTATGACAGGTTTGCATGTAGGTGATCTTTGGGAGCTGTAGAGTTGATTATTTCTTCAACTCTAATATGGTATTAGAGCTCCAGATCTGCATTCCCCTATTCTCTTCATGAGAGATTTTCGGTCTTGTTCTTCAGATTTGTGTGTTCGGGGGTTTGTGTAGTTGCTTTTTTCCATTTCTTGAGGTAGCTGATTTTTTGGTATATTTTGGTGCCATAAGGACCTTACGGTTGGATTCAGGAGGCCATTTCCACAAATTTTGATATAAAATTTGATATATTTTGGTGTCAAGTCTTCTAGAGGCCAAAAACATTTAGGCCCCAGGTCATATAGCCTCATGCACACATATCGAGAAAAAAAAATTGGTAGTTTAACGACTTACCCAAGATGGATATCCACAACAAAAAAAAAAATTGAAACCCCTTTCATCACAAAATATTCCTTTAGTTTTTTTTAATAAAAACCAAAAAACCAAAAAAAAAATTGTGGGGATCGGTGACGTGTGTAGGTACGTATGACATGCAACAAGTTGTGGTCCCTACCACTTCCTGCATAACCCCCCATGACAGTGGTCTCTCCACCCGACCCCGTGACCTCATCTACCTCCCATCAACTGCTCGCCACCTGCCAGGTCCTATCGGCCACAAAACTCCCATCGGTCGCCCACCGTCCACCACCCAGCTGTTGCTCCTGCACCACTATCATGCTGCCCAGGAGTCGCTGGCCTGTTTTCAGCCCCTTCTTTGTTTTTCCGACAATCTGGATTTTTTTCCAAGCATCGGATTTTTTTTCTGGCGAGCTTTTCTAGGAAGATTGGATTTTTCGTGGTGACAGCCATACGGCCGTCAATTTTTTTCTCATAGACAGATGACATCAGCATTGTGTAGGTAGCCTTCAGGCCTCTTCTAGGCCCATTCGGAGCACCTTCAACTTTTTGGCCATATCTTGGACATACAGAGGCATTTTTTGACAAACCTTATATCATCGAAAATCTCTTTCTGAGCTCTATCTAGATCTAGGGGTTTGATTCTTTTATTTTTTTTATTTGATGGTTTTTTTTCTATCAAATCCAAAGGTTAAATTTTGCACTCTGGGAGACATATCTTGAGCATCCAAACTTCATTTTTCAAAAACTTTATATCATTGGAAATCATGTTATGTGGTCTTTCTATTCATATGAGTTTTCTTTCCATATTATGCTCCAAGAATATTTTATTCATTTTTTTTTTCTTTTCAGCACTCTGGTGAATTTCTTGGATTTTTCAGGTCCTGGGATCTCTTTCTTTGAGTAGGATGTCTTTTCATTGGTTGTTCTTTCTGTTTCCAAACTTTTGTCTTTTCTAACAATTATAGCATTTTATTTATGCAACCGCACTGAGATAAAGTGCCACCATGCATTGTATATTTAGGATCTTGCACATCTTGTGCCTTATTGTACACACACTACTTATAAAGTACCATGGGGGGGTTGATGTTTGTCTTTTTTTGCCATCTACCTCTGTCATGTGAGTGTTTATTCCATGAAATCAGCCTCATGATGTGTTTCAAGTGAGTGTTCCTTCCACGACACTATGTACTTTCTCTGCAACTTCGATGTTCCTAGTTCTTCGTCATGCAGTTCTTGTTGGTCGTTCTTTTTAGTGTACCTTTCCCTCTCCCTTTTCAGCATTAGGGGGAGGTTTTTCTTGTTGTTCTAATGCTTCCTTGGTTTGATTGATTATCTCTTCAAGCTTTGGTGTTTTATGCCAGCTATATCTTTGAGTTCAGTTGTTTGCCTTTGTTTTCCATTTGATTCGAGTAGTGTCATTTGAGGGCACTCATGCAGATTACACTCTTCTATACTTGGTCATGTTCTATTTCATTGGAGGTTCTTCAGATCAACAGTTAGTCTTCGACAGTGTTTGTAGCTATTTCATGATTTAGTGGTGTTCTTCATGCTCTTCTTTTTGTTCCTATCTTTTGGAACACTCTTTTTTGGAGGCTTCTTAGTCCTTCACTTGAGCTTTCATTTCTTCTTGGAGAGGAGTTTTGTTCCCATGGGGTTTTCTATTTTACTCCACTTTACAAAGATTTTATTGTTCTTGGGTACCTCATCAGGCCTAGTTCCTAGGACCCATTGTTTCTTCCCTGCATTGTTTGCATGATATTTTAGTTCTTAGTTGCTTTTTAGCTACTCCCTATGTTCATCTTAAGGGGGGGTGTTAGAGTTATCTTTGATTCATTAATAATTATTTATTTAATAATTAGTCTATTATACTCTATGCTTAAGCTAAACTTAAGAATATTATAATTCATTAGGGTTTTATCCTTTAGGGTTTTGAGTATCCTCTTATAAGGATTCTCTCTTTGTATTTTCATAACAACTGTAATTATTGAATTGCATTCTTGTTGTACAATCAATACGACTCCTCTTTTATGGATCTCTGAGTTCTGGCCTCCATAGCTTTTTTGTTTCTCTCCTTCTATGACAGGTTTGCATGCAGGTGATCTTTGGGAGTTGTAGACTTGATTTTTCGTCAACTCCAATAATTTTCAATAATTTTTAAACAAAATAACTTAAAATTATAAGTTTGTACAATATGAAGAAACATTGTATTTAAAATAAACATGAGATGAATTCAAAAGTTAATTAATCATTTTATTTGAAATGAATATTGACATTATTTATAATAAAGAAAAATATTAAATCTTTATTGAAATAAATAACAATAAGAAATATGTAAAAATAACTCACTTTTTTAAAAATATATTAAAATATCTGATTTGCAAATGGAAGGCAAGAAGTTCTACAGAGAAGGAACGTGGTGGAAGAAGTCATTGTGGCTTTCTTTGACAAAGATAGGGAGAGGAAAAGGCTTTGAAAGATGAAATCACTTTGGGTGGAGATGGCAGAAGTTATTATGAGGTACATTACTCTTGATAGATGTTATGCTAGTATTTTCTCTTACCAATTTATGATATTAAAATATTTTAGGAACAACAAAATAATTTCTTTTCCTTTCTATCTATTATCTTCTCTTCAAAATAGCTTGGCAAATCATGCCAAAAATGATGATAACTTTTTTCTGCATGAGGGGCTAATTATTCTCATCATGGAATATGCTAAGGATCATGGGGTTAAACCCTCACCGGCAGTTAAATCCCCCGACTCTCCGACCAACACTGATGTTCATTATGTGTTTGATATGAAGATGGATGAAGATGAGTTTGATAGCACTATGGACTGTTGAGATCTCAATATCTTAGATGATTTGGAATATCATCCTTCTTAGGAGGAGGGCTCCCAACAAAAGATTACACCTGGCACTAGAAGCAGTAGAAGAAACAAACACCCCAAATGGGCTACCAATAAGTATAAAACCCCCAACCTTAAATTATAGGATTCTGATCCACTGAATATGAAGAAGTCTTAAAATGGTAAAACTAGGGAAACTAAGGGAAAGGAGAAGGAAATAAAGCTAGAAATCCCCATTAATGATGAACAAGGGAATAGGGGGATACCCAAAAATATTTTGATTTTGGTATTCTCCTTAGCAGTGTTGTCAAAATCCAGGAGAAAATATATTTTTGGGTCAGTAAGAAGATTAATTTGTTTTAAAGGATGGAATTAAAGGCATCATTGATACTTTCACTGAGACGCTAATGCCAAGCTCACAGAAGATGTAAAGGCCATGAAAACAGATCATGAATCAAGGATTACTCAGTTGGAGATTAGCTTGAAATAAATTAAGGGTAATATGAAGAACCTAGTGGATATTAGCAGGGAAGCCATGAATAATATCGCTTAGGGTATTAAAAAGGTAAATTCAATGATAGCAGATCAAAGAGCTCAATCCACCACCACTATTCCCTCCTCTGACATCAAACAGAAGAAGAGAATCTAGGAACCAAACTTGCAGGGTATGGGAAGTCAAACCACCACAAGACCTTATACAAGGACTAGAAGTAGGAACCAAGAGAAGAATACCTCCAGGTTCATCACGGATGAGATTGAGGACATCAACTAGAGGGTGATTTAGAATAATTCAGAGATGATGCAATCTCTGATCTAGTGAGTTTTAGGTTTTTTCTTGTTCTATTTTGCTTTTTGTTGTGTGGGCTTGGCCCATGTTTCTATAGCCGATATGTCATTGGTTCTAGATTGGTTAGCGACTTCTTGTTTTTGTTTTTCTCTTTAACTTTGGGTTTTGGGTCCCTATAAAACCTGTTTATCTTAATCAAAAACAAAGTTAAACTCATTTTATAGTGCTATTATATTAGGATATGATTCATCTTTCACTAATCTACTTTCTCTCAATTATTCCTTTTAGCGGCTTGCACCTGGACATGATCTATCTTAAAAACCAATGATGAGCTCCATTTCTTGATCTCCTTGATAGCTAGAAATTTTATTAACTATGGAAAATTTACAACAAGCTTTGGTGGATGCTCCTTAACTAACTTGTAATTGACCTTTCTTAAACACTTTTATTAATGTCTCATTGATTAAATTTTCAAGAAAACCAAAAACCATTTTAATTCCATATGCTATGGTGGACAACTTTCTTCAACAATTTATGCATGTAAGGTATCCGATTTGTCTTTTTACTACCTCATATTCTCCCTAACTAGGGGACTTGCATTTTCTGTAGAGTTCATTGGTGGTGAAATTTTCAATCAATATCTTGCACCCATGATCTTTCCCTTTCTTAACTCTATGAACCTTCATGGATCAAAATGACCAAAATTTCTTTTTCCTTAATCTGCAATATTTGTTTTGTGGTTACGATTTTAATTTTTTGTTGAGCATCCTTTCTACACTTTTTGATTGCTAAAATTCTTTCATAGTTGGGACCTCTTCAAAAATGCACTAGACATGCACCCTACAAAGTAAAAACAACAATCTACTCTGACCATTTGGTGCCTAAGATCTTCTTCTCATTCTTTGATATCAAATGAAAAATTCAAAAAAAAGTCCCGAAAGAAAATGATAACAAAAAATGATAAATCCTTTGAGTAATACAATTTACACACATAAATTGAACAATATATTTCTACATTATAATTGCAATATCCTTATACAAATCTTATAGATAGTTGATCTTTTATGTCTTCACATAAAGAAAAATACAAGATTAAAAACTCAAAGAAAATAAAGATATGATCTCCAAGTCAACCTAATCTTTATCTCCATCGTGCATCATCCTAATATTATCTTGTGTGTGCAACATCACTTATCCAACATACCTCATTCTTCCCATCTCATGCCTTATAATACCTCATGAAAAAGGGCTCATTTTTAATATTTTGGTGAACCACTAGTTTGGTGAAAAAGTGAATCAATGAACCCTAAAATATTATCCTTTTCTTTAGCAAAAAAGCCAAATTAGAGAACTAAGTTTTGAAACTCATATTCTACAAGAATTTTTAAGCACAAAATCCTTTCTTTTTCAACAAAATGATCATTTGGTAAAAACTTTATAACATGAACAAAATGTTTCATGGACCTTAAAAAATGTCAAAAATTCCTTCATTTTAATTATCACTGAAACACTTTCTTTTGACCAACCTCATTCGGTGTAAAATATTTCGATAGAACCCTCTGTTGGTTATAAAAAAAAGTTTACAAAATATTAAAACCTTTGAAAATCCTATATTTATTTCTTTAATTAAACACAAAGTGTTAGGCCTTGGGCATCAACGATGATAGCTTACTACTAACAACAATGGGAAAGGATTAGAGTGAAGGCCTAAATATTGAAATGAGGATGACTTGAGAACAAAATTGCATGGGATTGATTGGGATTTCACCTTACCCCTTACCTTGTTGTAAGAGTTAAAGAAAAGGTTGATTGTTAAGCACCAAATTCTTGGATAAACAAAATGAAAGGAAAGCTATATATATTTGATTTTTGGCCTCTAGGTTAATAAATTTCAAAATGGAAGAATTTTTAAGTAGATGGGTTGAAGCCCAACCATTAATTATGAAATTGAACCTAAGCATCTAGAAGGGCTAACATGGCTCAGCTATCAAGCCTTCCCCTTACCTAGAATGCAAAATGGAAAGATGTACAAGTGGAAGGGCTAAAGCCTAACCAACTAGCATGAGAGAAGTTAGAAAAATTAAGGAAAATTCTTTAGGGGTTTAGGGAAAGGATGGGAAATGATAACAATAGAGAAGGAATGAGAAGTATGATAGCTTGAACCCCAACAAAATTGAACTTAGCTATTTTTTGAGATTTTTATCACATAGGAAATTTGCCTAAGGTGTGGGAAGAGTGAAATAGTCTATTTAGGATTTCTTAGATTGGTTACAAGTAATGGACTATAACAATGGAATAAAATTCTAATAGTTACAACATCAATCTTAAACTCATTCCATCCATATCATTTCAATCAATCTTTCCCTTTACAACTTTGGTCTTGACGAAGACTAGGGAAAAACTATCCATGTATTCTTTGTACAATACAAACCTTTCCGTTCATGCTATATCTCATGCTATCTCCTTTCATCTTATCTAATTATACCCTCCCCTCCCTCCTTTAATCTTTATAAGGCTAGGGGTAAATTTATATTGATGCATGCTTTGGACAATGAAAATGTTAATTCCCCTACCATAAATACCTATCAAGCAACATATTTTCTTCTCAAACATCCTTTAAATATTTTATCAATAATTAGTCTACCTCTAGTGTAGGGAATATTGTTCCTTTAAAAATAATGACTGGATCTCCCATCCTCTTATCTCTAATTCACCATCTATCTAGTCAATCCATTTATCTCCTATCTAAGAAATTCCTCCATCCTTCCATCCTTTTACCAATATTTGCTTATCCCTCTTCATTGGTTCCTGTTTGTTCCTCTGTCCTAACTATCATATCCTCCATGTCATCCCATCTTATACTGTCAATCAATTTATCCTCCATCCATCCAATCCAAAAATATTAACCCAATCTAGTCCAATCTAATGTAGACAATCCTAATCCATGTGATCTAATTTTATAATCTAGCACATCATCCTAAAGTATCCATCAATTTTGATCCAGAATAGGTGATAATCCATTTATCCACTTTAATCAAATCATAGTGATGTATCCTTCCTAGTCTTATTTTTGTATTTATCACTAACAACGCAATCCTTTGGGTACACATTATTTGTATCATTAACTTTTCTATCATCTTTATCATAGATCAATCAATTGACTTTGAACATGGTTTGGAGCTATTCATTTTCGGTTTTTTATGCATGCTTGCTTGTTGCTCAAGCATGTATAATTGCTACTTATATTTATCTATTTTTAAAATCCTATTTCCATAAGAGAAACATGGTTTTCCATATGATGGTGCCAAAGGTATATGTTTTCATATAACCTTTATTATCTATGGTTTTGTATAACTTGTTGTGTAACATCAATTTTAATATAAAATATAGATATCTTATAAAAAATTGCAACATGATGATACTTCATCCTCCCTCTCCATCCTAGTCATATCTCTAGCTTCTTCCATGTCCCTTCATCCTTCATCCTCTAAATTTCCTAACCAGAGAGAGAGCATACTTATGTTCTTTTAACCAATGCATCCTCTTGAGCGAGATACCTAACAACCATTCTTCCAATGATTAGAGAATAATTCCACTAGTCCTTACCCCCTTTCTACTAGTATGTTTTATTGATATTTGATCTGATACCTCTCTAGATACAATTGTGATGTCATATCAAAGAGGGGCAAAATTTATATACATAAATTTGTCCATATGTAACGATAGTTGATTTTACCCTATCCTAGCCATTAATTATATAAATATTTATTGTAATGTTTTTAATTAATTTATCCTCTACCTTTATATGTCACTTTAATTATATAAATATTAATTATTTTATCCTTCACTTTTAAACCCCACTATAATTAAATAAATATGGTTGATTTATTTATTTAATTTGTCCTTCACCTTTATCACCCTTTGTTTAAATGATCATTTATTATTAAATCAATTAATTTATCATTCCACATAATTAATGTTCAATAATTATTTGAATAATTATTAGTCACATGACTAATAATCTACCTTGTCCAAATTCATTAAACTTAGACAATTGCCCCAAAAGTCAAAATAACTTTGCAACTCATCCATCTATTTAATACTACATTTCAAAATCTCAACAACTCACATAAGGATGAGCCCTAATCAAAATCTAAACCATGATTTTATCTCTCATGTAACTCTTGTCACATGACTACAACCTTCAATCCAATCTCCAATCCTAATCAATCCTAGTCATCCACCAACCAATGCATCTTGGCCCTTGATTTTCTTCTTGAAATTTTAATAAATGAGATGAATCTCACCCCATTTGATAATTCGCCGTCATCTTAGTATTATGCTATCCACATTTTTATCTAATTCATCTCCATCATATATTAATGCATTACATTTGATTACTAAAATTTTTAGTGGCAAGAGGAAACCTTTGAGCCCAATAAAGGCTACCAATTGACACAATCACCTCTAACACTTATAAATTTCTATAGGTTAAGATATTTAGGCACATGACAAATATTATGAAAGACAAAATGCTACAACAAGAACATTTTTTGATAAGGAGGTCTATTGAAGGATTTCTTAGATTGGTTATAGATAGTAGCCAAAACATGGTTCTATTAAGAAAGGAGGCACTTGCCTTTGATAAATTTGCAGTTCCTAATATAGAACCCAACATCGCCTAGAAAGGAGTAAGTCAGATATCACATAAATATAAGGACAAAAACATAAAATTTTTATCAAATGTTAATAAGAGCCATAGGCAACAAAAAAATAAAATAAAAATGAGAAGCACATTAGAGTCCTTTCAATAAGAATGTTATGCCAAGTAAAGGCTCAAAAGGACCAACATCAACAGAAGGTTCCTTGATTTTATCTAAAATTAGAGGTGATGTTTCTAGGTATAAAGAACATTTGTCAAATATTTCTTAAAATCATTGTTGAAAGACTCCTAAGCCTATATTCATATGTGATTTGCAGACGGCAAGAGAAAACAGATCCACACATCCACTTCAGGCTTAATTGACATATTCTTGATAAAGCTAAAGTTGTCTTCAAGATAGGCAACACAAGCAAGTAGTTCAAGCACATACATAATGATCAATTAAAAATGTAAAATAGTAAAGGTTACGCATGTGATTGAAATATGTACAACCCACATTCTCTAAACCTTCCTGGCTGCATGCACATTTAACACGAAGTTTAGTTTCAGAATATGACATTTAACACGAAGTTTAGTTTCAGAATATGTTGTAAATTGCTTCACTAATTCAAATACATTTAGAGAGCATCCTTGAAAAATTCATTTTGTGCATATCCGACAAACATTTCATTCTTTGAGACTACATTTTTTGGGCATTTTTTCAAACATTTTATGTGCCTCGTTTATGCCTCCACATTTTCCATATCTGTCTATTAAAACATTTCCAACGATAATATCTGACAAAAATCCGCCTTCCATTAAGCTTTATACATATGAAAAAAGTCCAGGTTGCGCAGTCTAGCTCTAAATCTGTTGATAGCATTTGGTTGAAAGTTTCTGAAGCTTTTTGAAAAAATCCCTTTTATGTATATCCTGCACGCATGGCATTTCATGAGACCACATTGTTTTAGGCATTTTGCATACATGTATAACAAAGTCGTTACAACTACAATATCCCATAAAATTCCTTACCTTTCACCTATGGTGGATAACCAAACCCTGTTCCAAAGCTCCCATTTTGACACAGGCAGCCGATTAGATCATCTTGAAGGTTTCTGAAGCTTTTCCAACAAACGGATTTTGTGCATATCCTGCAATCGTAGCATTCAAAGAGACCAGGGTTATGTTCATATCCCACAAACAGTTTAGATGCGTTGTCTTTTCTTCCACATTTTGCACACATGTCTACCAGAGCATATTCTGAGGATCGCCCATACCCTGGTCCAAAGCTGCCATTTTTGGCACAGGCCGGGAGTACGCATAAAACAGTTCGGTCTGGAAAGTTGTTTGTCGCTATGAACATAATACGGCAAGATAAAACCATTCAAAAAAAATTAAAATTTAAGCGGGCTTGAAAGCCAATGAAACGGATCTTGTGAATGGCAAATGGGATGGTTGAAGAGGGCCCACCAGCCACCTAAGCGCGATCAACGCTTAGTGTGTGCTGTTTAAGCCATCCCCAAATCTTTCAGTATTCACAATTTTTTTTAAAAAGTAAACATTGTTTTTTCATTTATTCAAACTATATATGACTATCAGCGAAACTATTGCAAATTTGCACCTCACCCAAATACAAATACTTGTAATATCATATTTAACTTTTTAGAATCACACATAATTAATTAAAATATATCATCCTCATCAACAAACCTATCTAGGGTGGGGAGGTATATAGGAAACATTCAATCTGATTAGCACAAGGTGTCTCTGTGAGATTAGATATGCAGGCTTTTGTCACGTTACATCAAATCTGGTCCCAATTTGGGAAGGAGAAGAGAAGTACATAATGAGAACGTGCAGGAAAAATGATATCCACTCAAATTGCACAATCACACTGCCCAATACAAATGCAAGCACTTATGTCAGCAGACCTCAAAGCGAAATTCAATATCATCTATACGTGCAGCAGGCAGAGCAAAATTAAATACTAATATCTCTGCGTGTCCGTCAAGGTCCTGTTTATGATTTCGGCCTTCAGATCTTGTCCTAAGCGAGAATTGATCTTAGCCATACAAGTGTTCTGGCCTTCAATTATTTGTGTCAATATCCGCACTTCATTTTAATTATTGGCCAGGAAAGCTCATAATTAGTTTTAGTTTTGGATGGCTTGTATACAAAAGAGCTGCAATGGTTATCTGATTGTAATTTAAATTTATATAATGTTTTATAAATTTAATAATAGATTTATAAGTATTCTATTATAAATTGATATAGTATTAATAAAAAAATTAAAATTATTAAAGAAATAAGACATGACTCTATTAACATTAACAGCTATTAACAATAACAGCTTTAAAATCATATGTATTTTAACTATTAGTCTTGTAAAAAAGATATGAAATATCATGGACAACAAACACTCAAACTGGATTTGAAAAAAGGTTTTATAAACTTTTAAACAATTAGCATATTAGAGATATTTTGAAATGTGAATACATTTATTTGATGGATGTAAATTTTGTTCATTTTGTTCACAAGATTGTTTTTTTTTGACAATTTTTGCTACAGAATTATGAAGATAGTTTTTGATGATGTTTTAAACATAATTACTTTCAGAGGCATATAGAAAGAATAGTAGAGGTCCGACCATCTTATAAATTTGTTACATTAATCTTCATAAAATTTATACATTGTACATCACATTTCTCCACAATTTTACACAAATATGCTTGCTCTTGTATTTTAGAAACAAAAAATGGAAACTCAAATTTTTGTTATTTTTTTTAAACAGTTTTCTACTAAAAATATTGATTCGACATCTATATGCTATTCAAATTATCAGTTTATACATAAGATAATCATAACTAAAAACACGAGGTTAACAATAGAATATTTAATTTAATAATATGATATAAGAAGATAGCTATTAAATCAACCTCTATTCCAGACAAACAAAGTCAACATCTTGTGTAACAGGCAATAATAGAATGTTTTATTTAATAATATTATAAACAGATAGTTATTAAATCAACCTCTATTCCAGACAAACAAAGTCAACATCTTGTGTAACAGGCAATAATAGAATGTTTTATTTAATAATATTATAAAAAGATAGTTATTAAATCAATCTCTATTTCAGACAAACAAGGGCAACATCTTGTGTAACAGATAATAATAGAATGTTTTATCATATAAGAAGATGGTTATTAAATCAACCTATATTCCAGACAAAACTCAATCAATGAATAAACAGAAATATTAAATAAGAAGACCACAAAATCCAATGTCTTCATTTAAGAAATAACAACTCCAAGCATTCTCCTCTTTTATCCCCTGCAGTGCACTTCCAACACCTGAACAGAGAAACTTTAAAGAACCTTCAGCTCCAGTGCAGCTTTGTTTCAACTATCAATTCGGGGCTGCTATTAAAATTTATAATGGTATGGTCACTATGTTCCTTCCCCGGACCAAGATTTTATGGCCCAGCTTTCATGATTTTATTGATGTAGAATTTGTGATTCAAGACATGAAAACTAACGGATCGTACAGGAAACTGAACCAGGTGAAGCACACAAGCTAGAGGAATATGTGGACTGGAGAAAACAACCTGTGGATAAATCCAAGAATGGTGGAATCCTTGCTACAACTTTTGTTATCTGTAAGCATTTGAAAAACAATGAAATTTTTAATGTTCTGTCAAGAGAGTTAGAGGATCCTGTTGAAATTCTCTCATACAATCGAGCTTGATATGTTGCAGTGTCCGAAGTATCCGAGAACTTGGCATTCCTGTCAAATGCAACGAATATTGTGAATTATTTTTATGGGTTCATGCATTTTTCTCTCGCTGTATCAGCCAAAACTGTCACAAAATTCATGGGGACTTCCTGCTGCTGCTTTGGGGAGATTTGTGACACCTTCACCACTACCTATGTAACCGTTATTGTATATGCAATCCTAAAGCTCTTAGTAAGTCCACTTCTCCATGTTCTTTCTCTTCAGACTTCTCTTGGGGATTGCTTAGATTCTGAATTCACATTCATGAAATATGCAGTGTTGGGTGATATAAACAGTTCAAGCACATTCTCCTTCACTAGAGGCTCCGGCATGTGGAAATCCGTTCAACACTGGTATTTTCAAACGGAAGGAAGGTGGACAAGCTATATTTTGTACAGTAGTCTATATCTGGTAGCTCTGAGTGTTGGAGGCATTAAGGGCTCCTTGTCTGTGCATGGGGTAGAACAATTCGATGAGAATGCCAATAGATATTCGTTTTCTTTATTCTGATTTAGCAAACTCTGATCTTTTGCTTACTTAGTGCCACTACTCTCATCTCCCTCTTGCAGGATTGGGCTCAAGCCCTTTCCTGGCAATCATCAAGCATGGATTGGACAATACAGGTAAGTGGGTTTTCTTAGTTTCATGTCTAGAATAAACAAAGATCGGATTAAATTTCTCTGTATATTTGTGTGAGGTTATGCCTGGGAAATGAGATATCCTGCAAACATATACGATTCTCATTCGCACTTGTTTATGATTCCTGATTCCCACATACTCCGTGTGTGTTTTTTCACGGTTCAAATTCTTATCGTTACGTCTCTGTTTGTATATTCATCTGGGTGTAGTTCAGATTTTGATTTTATCAATTTCCATCTTGTTTGATCCATATCAGTGTATATAAATTCATCTGGGTCTTTCTCAAATCTGATTTTTATTAACCCTTGTTTTCGTGGGCTGTAAATAAATCCATTTGCGTGTTGTTCAAATTTGGTTTTATCCTACCCCATCTTGTTGGGTATCTTTCAGTTTACAAAAATCCTTTTGGGCGTTGCTTACATTTCGATTTTTAATTGATACCCATCTTTTTGGGTCTCTTTTACAGTATCACCATTTTTCTGGGTGTGATCTCTACTTTGTCTTTTCACCTTATCCCACGCCTTAATTGGTCTTTTCCAGCATATGGAAATTCATCTGTCTGTATCCAGATTTGTTGTTTTTTAGTGCCAGATCCAGTCCCAATTTGTCGCAGTGTTTCTTTTGGCAAATTCCCTGACAGAAATCTTTTCCCTTTGAAATCTTGTATATTTGTTTTAGAAATCCATCTGAGTTATCCTCCTTTTGTCGTCTGATTCTTATCCTTTGATTCATTTGTTATAATAATTGCCAAAAATGTTAAGAGCGATGACTCCCCATACTGGATCCCTTGGAGGTATTACTGCTTCCAATAAGTCATTAACCTCCGAAACATCTGCATTCCAGAACCCAGGGGCCCAAGACAGAATTTGATGCGTTACATTTGTGAGCAGCTTCTCCTCCTGTAAGACCTTGCAGTCCTCCAACAGATATGTCTGTGTCCTACAAGGCATTTGAGAAGAATTATGAAGAAAGAGAGTATGTTTTGTCTCCTAGCACTGCAACAAACTATGAGTCAGGAAGAGTCGCGATGTTTGATATGCTTCCTCTGGACAGCATAACTGATAATAATACCGTCAACAGACGGAAGGCGATAGATGTCTGTGGCCTTGAAGAGTGCTGGTGTGGAGAGATTTATGATGATGTTTGGTGGGACTCGTTGAACGAGAGGCTCCCGGGCAATACAACTGATCTGGTTACAGAGAGATTCTCGAAATCGAAAAAAAAAACATGGATTAAAGGTGCAGGCTGTTATGTCATTCCATCAGTGCGGAGGAAATGTTGGAGATTCTGTTACGTAAGTTAGTACCATGATTTCTTTCGCTTTTTAGTAGTTTACTATTATTTAAGACAAAGTTAAGACTATATTTGATTTATTTTTTCCCCAAAATAGTTTAGGCTTTTGATCCCCTCTCCCCACTCTTTTTCCTTTTTTGGGGGGGTTATGGTTGGATTTAGGATTCCTTTGCCCTAATCGGTGATTGGTTGAAGAATAGATCATGATAATTATCTCGTCTATACAGAACGGTGGGGAAGGCAAAAATTACAGTATATTTCACTGGATGTGATGAGCTTACGCTATGCAGATTTCACAAGAAGCTTCAAGGGGAGCTTCCAGGACATTATGGGGAAACTATAGTGGTAAGTAATTGTCATATATCATAATTCTAGATTTTGATATCATTTTATTTGGTACTTATATATTTGTTATTCGTAGATCAATTTTGGTTATTGGTGTCAAAGGTTTGGAGGAAATCTGGGGTACCTAGAAATTATAGAAATTATAGAGACTAAAGTTGGTTAATTTTCAAAAATAGGGAAGTAGGGGCATTTGAAGACATAACAAATTGTTTAATATAATTTAATAATTTTCAGAAAATATAATGACATATAACTTTAAAAGCAAGAACCAAAGCCTAAATTTCTAATAATAAAAATATATTTTGACTAGTTGAAAATCAATGAAAGGAGACGCTGACAATGAACCAAAACCTAAATCTCTAATAATAAAAATTTTCATTTGAAAGTTGTTTACTTTTGACCATGCCAATTTCCACACTTTAATTCGACCGAGAATGTTCTAGATTGGACTCATGCCTTCTCCGAAATGACACCATTGTAGGAGAAACTATGTGATGATTTATGAGTCATCAGTAGAGAATATATAAATACACTTCATACATCTTCCAATTCATATCATAAAAAGGGTTAAATAGGTTTCAAAGGTGTAAGCTTTTTTCATGTAATCCATCTATGTAAAGGATTGAATTTGTAATTTTTGTGTTGAGGAAAGTAAGAAACACATCATGTAGATATTCATGAAGGCATTGATAGGCAAGACCATCACTTTGAAGGTGGAAAGATACCATTAACAACATGAAGGCAAATATCCAAGAGAAGAAGGGAACCTATTTTTAGTGTAGAAGATAAAAATTTGCATAGGAGACTTGGAGTCATTGTGAGATATCGTGCTTGAGTACCCAAGCACCCCAGTAGTCTCCAAAGACATTTTGGAGACTGGAGATGTTTCCTTGTCCTGAGGATGTTGTGTCCTAGGTGTTTGAAGACATGTCTACTAGTAACCTTGTTGGTGCCCTTTATAAGATAACCTACATTGTACTCTTGATTAATTTTCATGTTGTTAAGTTAAAGGCCCTCCACATGACTTGCATGTATTTAGCTCTACATTATTAGGAGTTTTGTGAGCATGTACAACATTATCGTTAAGGTGTACAGGTTTGACAAGAGAGCAGTACAAGGCTATCTAGTTGGTAGTGACATTCAATAGCACGTCATTGTATTTTCCGGCATCCTGGGGTTACAATTGCTCCATATTAATCTATGAATGCATGGTATTCAATTTCAGCAATGGTATTAATGCATTATATGTTAGTAAATTTGTGTACATTGTGCTCAATGAATTTATGTCACGATGTTATCATTCAATGGGAATATATATTAGCTCTAGCTCATTTTTTTTATTGTCATCTTTTCCAACACATACAATAACATGCAACAACAAAAAAAAATATACCTAAAACATTACAATATCAATTAGACAACATTTTATTAAAAATTGTCAAGATACACAAAATTTATAAGAACACCTTCACCACCCTACTTCATCTCCTACAACATTTGGACCCCTTCTCTTTGTGTAAGGTTTTCATTGATATAGGTACTTTAAAAGTAGTCATCAATATAAGGTCGCACTAAATAAGGATTTTCTTGATCTAGATATAGAAGACATAATTGTGGGCTAGTTTAGGAAGGCTACCTCAAACAAGTAGCTGCAATGCTCTTTTAGACATGTACAAGGATATTCATAAAGATAGGACCTCATGGCCAAGGATTCATGTACCTAAAGCCTCTTGCCATTAGTTTTCTATTACATTTAAAATATATATATATATATATATATATATATATATATATATATATATATATATATATATATATATATATATATATATATATATATATATATATATATATATATATATATATATATATATATTTATATATATATATAAATTTTTACTTCTCAGAAAGATATTAAAAATATTAAATTTTGAACATAATTTACTTCAAAGAGTTGCAAGTTCTTGAACTAAATGAAAGTAGAGTACATACTCCTTTATACACTTGTAGCCAAAAAGGAAAAGAAGTTGGTGCATTTATATTCAAACTTGTGTCTCTTGTAACACAAGAAGCCAAGTATAAGGGAAGGTAGGGAGTAAGAGGAAGACTCTAAAATCCAAGAAAAAAATGGATTAAAAATGACAATTTTAATTTATATCATTTTCATCCTAAATATGATAAGTTAACTTTCCATTACTTATTTCTATGCTAGGTACAACATGATTTTGATTCGAGCTACTATTAACCTACTCTTCTACTTTAAATTCCTTGAACTTCCTATTCATGAACATAGCGTACCAACAAAACAAATCCACAAAATGACATCATTATTAGTCTCATTGAGTATTCACATAAAAACCTTTAACATAATAGATATATACAAAACTTACTAGAGAAAGCTTTTACCACCATCCAGTGTTGATTTTTTTGTAACTTAAACAAACCATAGAATTTTAGATTCATTGATGCATACATTATAACTTCAAGGTGAACTGACTATCAAATTATTATTTTGAACATCATAAATTGTATTTTGCAAACTTCATTCCACATTCATGGTGAAAATCTATCAAATATTTTAAACTACATATAATCTCAGGCATACAGGCAACATAATGTCATACCCACCCTGCCAACATTTGGTAAGAACCATGCTACAATGAAACCCTTTTTTTTATAGACTTTGATGGTGGGGTGGAGGGTGGTGGTGGAATATGGTGATGAGAAAAATATGGATGAAAATGATATTTACTCTTAATTCAGTTTGGTAATAATAAGCCATGCAAAATTTAATTTGATTCCTTTGAAAAGGTGCGGCCACATAAGAATGTCTCAACTACTCATTTTTTTCTTGACAAGCTTCTCAATGTAATTTTTGAAAAGCTTCCCAATGTGAGAAATATACAACATGCGAATATTGAATTCTAGTGGGCAATGCACACCATACATATCATATTGGCTAAAGATGTATAAAAAAGCATTCTCATACATACTTTGGGTAGGTTGTTTGTTATAGATTTTTCACTATTAAAAGCATATAAAAGGTTCCAAATTAATGAAAATGTAGGTTAAATTATGTGGAAGTGTAAGAATATTAATCCAATCTTGTTATGTAAAATGTATGTCGATGAATTGTGGAAATTCAATTAGTAGTTTTTTAGTATGTGTTCATGCAATGTATGAGATTAATATGTCAGTCATTAAAAAGATAATGTGTCGCTATATAATTTAAATATTCCTTCTTTATGTATGTCTCCTCACCTCTTTTAGCCTCTCTCTCTTTCTCTCTCTCTCCATCTCTCCTAGATATTTCTCTCTTATTTGTCTTATATAAAGAGTAATTGAATTTATGTGTCAAGTGCCACTATTAGATGCACATTCATAAAGTGTAGACCATTTTATCACAACTAATATAGCGATCATGTCTTCTTACCTAAAAATTAATGAGAAAATATTTTAATGTATAACATTTAATGCTTAAAATAATATGAGTATATCCACGTGGACATGTGTTGACCAATTAGTAGTCAATACAACAAAAAAGATGTTCACATAGGTTGACACCTAGTATTTAGCATAGTTTAATTATTATGCTAAAAATTTGGCTACATTTTCCTAGAATATGTTTAATTATTTTAAACGAGACTTAATTTATAAATTAGAGTTAAAATTAAGTTATAATTAGAATTTAAAATAATATTATATAAATTATTTATATTATATAATTATTTAATTTTAAGGTTTTGATATATATAAAATATTTTTTTAAAAAAATCTTAACGACACCTACTAAAATCTTCTAGGAAGCATGCTCCATAGAAATCTAGCCTAATTTTGTTGCTAACCTATAGTCTTCCCCTCAATATCATGTTTTTTATTTGAGTAAAATAGGTTTTGAAGGGGACCCAAAACCTTTAACAAAAAGAGATAGCCAAACCAAGAAAAATGAAATAAATGCTAACAATTAGCTAGTAGAAAAACATAAGAGACACAGAAGGGTACCCAAACCCGATAGCCTACTAAAGATTTTTCAACATCTTTAAGACTTCAACATTCTTGCTAATAACATTTTCATTGATGTTTAGAACATCATGAAAAACTTGGGCATGTTCAGTCTTACCTTTGTCACGACTACGTGTTCGAGTAAAGGGACCAAGAACAGGTCCAGAATCCGCTCCATGTTGAACAACAACAACATTATTCCCATCATCCTTCACAATAGTAGAGGAGCAGTCTGAATTACTATTAGAAAATTCTTTGAGCTTCTTTGTCTTCTCATTTAATTGTCTAAGGCCTTCAAAGCTATTTTGCATAGCAATTCTGCTCATAGCTACCATGGCCCTAAGCTTATCATGAATTTTCTCAATAGTAACTTTGACACCTGATCTTTTCATCATGATCCAGCTTCATAGTATTCAAATCCTTGTCCACACTTTCAACATGGGTGGGCATCTAATTTTCATTATCC
Source organism: Cryptomeria japonica (assembly GCF_030272615.1). Classification (NCBI taxonomy): domain Eukaryota; kingdom Viridiplantae; phylum Streptophyta; class Pinopsida; order Cupressales; family Cupressaceae; genus Cryptomeria; species Cryptomeria japonica. The sequence continues at coordinate 213,086,392 of NC_081409.1, read as the reverse complement.
ACAAACAAGGGCTTGTTCACACTTAATTGTCCTCGTTCCATTTTTTCATAAAGGGAATTAACCCCATCCTTGAGAAAATTGGTTTTAGAAAACTTCCATTTAAAGAAATTAACTTATCCTTCCATCACATCCTTGACCATCATTACCATATCCCCTAAACCCGTGGCAGAGAACTCCTTATCCATTCTTTTAGAGGTACCTTTCTCAGTTTCAACAAGGATCTCAATGTGGAAATCCATCCCCTACAAGTCCCCCTCATACTTAGAAGTGTCGACCTTGTCCCTTGCCATCTCAAAAATTTTCTTTTTTGCATTTAAATTTTCCAAGGGCATCTTGACATTGATAGCATTGGACACTTTTTAATTCTCAATCGCCAAATGAGATGAACCTAGGCATTTTTTCTTCTCTTTCACCTTTTTAAATTAAGAAGATTTAACTAATTCCCCCACAAAGATTTTACCCTTCAAATAAGAGCTAAGGGAGAGGGAGTCAAGAACATACTCCTCTTAAGGCACATACTCAGAGTCTTTATTGTCAATTTCATACTCATGAGGCCACCTAGGAGCAAGATTTTCCTTCCTAGGGTGTTTATAACTACTAATATGGAAGCAAGAATCATAACTAGAAGGGGTATCCTTAGAGTTAGTGGAATAATAAAAAAAAACTTGGCAAACATTTTGGGCAAACTCAATTTTTTTGATTGGAGCCTGAGGGTTTAGTTTGAATGGCCAAGGCTTTAACATGCTCCATGAGAAAGAGAATGAGGCCTTCATGAAGTACAAGGTATTTAGATTTCTTTCTATGAGAAATAATCCCATGGCTAAGAGAAAAAATAAGATAAAAAGGAAAGGAAATCCATCTATCATGCTTGAAATGGTCTAAAAGCATGAAATGGTAGCTAAAAAAGCTAGTAAAATAACCATCAAGGGTTAGATGCCTTATGATCACCTCTGCAACATCAACCCAAAGTGGTTTGATGGATGCCCATTCATAACCCCCATCAGTAGTTTGCATAACCCTATTCCAACCCTCATATCATGTTTTAATATACCCACTAAATTTGTTATTAAAAGATCTCTTGTAAGGCTAGACCAAGAGAAATATAAAAATCAACAAAACATTTAAAATCCAATAGCAAATGTAAAAGTTGAATTACCTACAAAGAATATCACAAAGAGACTTAAATCAATTCACATGTAAATTTGTTATGTGATTGGTATGGCACCCAAAGACCAAGTAAAACATAATAGAATAGCTCACAATATATCAAATACAACTGAAGACTTATTGGCAAAAATAATAGTGGGCTTCAATATGCCGACTCTTTCAAGTTCAACCTACATTTTTTCATATTGAAGAAACTACCTACCTTGTAATTAGGTTGTTTCAGTTTAGGGAGATGGGCTGATTTGAACTTCACTTTGTGTATAAGTTTGTAACAAACACAAGAAAAAAATTGAATTGATTTTCAAATGAATTGCAAGTGTGAATGGTCACATCACCAACATTCATATTAGAAAAAATGAAATAAATACCAATTGAATCTAGAAAGGATCCAAGTCTAAAAGGAGTAAAAAAATTCATCCAAAGTTTCTTGTTTTGAAAGATCTCACTCTTATTCTTGAAATAATTAGGTCTAAACCAAATTTAATAGAGGGCAAGTTAATAGGTAGATAAAATTGTATTTTATTTATATAAAGATAAATAGGTTTAACAAGGACCTGAAAACTAGAGTATTACAGACCAAGGCCAGTAGCCAACAAGAAAAAAAAAACTAAGCAAAACAGGGGACAAACCCCACACAGACCGAAAGCCAAAAAAACAAAATCAACAGAGCCAAAAAATAGGGTAAAGCACTCAATTAAGAGAGTGCACCAATTCGATATTTTTCTGAATAATCCTCTTGTTAATTTTCTCCAAATCCTCCATGATGAATCAGGATGTTCCCTAGTCTTGGCTCTGGCTCCTGGTTCTAGTGCAAGGACTCGAGCTAGTCTTCTCACCAACAACACTCTATCCACCCTTCAAGCCATTCTTTTTCTACTTTTCCCCCAAGGGATGGTCACTGGCAATGTTTATGGTTCTATAGTCGGCCATCATGGAATTAATTTTCTTCAAACCATCAGCACTATTGTTCATCGCCTCCCTACCGATTTCCACCAGATTGTTCAAGTTTTCCTTGATATCACTCACATACTCTTCTAGCTTCTTAATTTTGTGCTCATGGATGACCTTCATAGTTTCAACATCCTGAGATATCTTTTGGATCATGCTCATGATCTTCTCAGTTTTAGTGGGCCCATGAGATTCCGTGAAAGTATCAACAATTCCCTTAATCCCATCTTTCAAGGATCTAATTTCCTTATCCACCCACTTCCAGTAGTTCTCTTGACTTCTAGTAGCCTCCAAAAACAGATTTCCCTGCACCTTGTCCTCCTTTTTATCAACTTATCACAAACCCTTGTTTTTCATTATCCATGTTGATGGGGGTGTCCAGCCTAATCTTGTGGTCCAAGACTTTAGAACCACTAGATTTGGTTAATTTGACTTTTTTTTTGGTGGGGGGCTCTAGGTCTTGCATTTTCCTGCTGCTGAATTTGAACTTACTTGTCGCCCACCTTGGAGGATTGGTTTTCCTGCTACTGTTAGTTCTCGAGGTCACCATAAGCTCCCCTTCTTTCTTGGGTCTATACTCAGGGTCCTTCATATCCTTGGTAAAATTGTATTTGTTTGTAGTTGTTGGAAGTTAGTTTAACTTCATTCCCTAATTAAGTTTATGGTCAATTTTTTAAATTTTATCTTGCAAGATGTAATAATTGTTTTGTGTTAATTAAAATGCAAGTTTGGAATATTTATCAAAATATTATCTTCTTTTCATTGTTAGATGGCTATAGATTTTGAAGTTTTTGTTCCCATTTGGCCTAGATGAGAAAAATTCTTGAATTTTAAATTATTTACGAGTTAAAATTCATGATGGCATGGACTTACATTATATAAATAGAAAATGGGGTGAGATAGAAAACAAGGGTGAGAGACAAAATAAGGTAGTAAAGCACCTCCCATGTTGTGGATGTCATGGATTTACAAGAGGCATCTCTTCTAGCTAGATATGCAACCAAAGGAAGATGATTTGTGGTATTTATATGTTTTCTGATAACATACCTTGCAGGAGGAAATTACATATTTTGTGTATATTCAAAAGCAATAAATATAGTTTTGGGTTATTATTAGGAAACTTTGGCCATATTAGGGTTCTTCAAATGTCTGTGAGTGAATTTTGGAATTGTGTCTAGTTTGATCAATGATGTCACTCCACCATGGGTAGTTCTAGGGATAGGAGCTCTCATGAGCATCACTGGCTATTTTATGATCCCATTGAATATACAACCCAAAGGATTACAGGCCTAAAACCTGGCAAATATATTTACACATCTGCATAAGAGCCAATTCTCAAACTTTTTCCAATATAGAGGCTCTGATTACCAATGTCAAGAATTTCCCTCATAGTAGAGGAAGTGTGCTTGGAAATATTAAAATATTTTTGGGGCTCTATGAAGCCATCTCCACTCAAATATACCATGCAATTTATGGACTGAACAACATTGGGGTTATTCTGCTATTGGCTATTGTGTTAGCTGATGTGTTTCTAGTTGTCATATTAATAGTGAGGCCCACTAAATTTGTTGCAAATAAAGAGCTGAAACACTTCTATAGTTTTCTCTACATAGCCTTGGCTTTGGAAGGGCTTTTGATGATAATGATTATGGTGGAGAATAGAACTTGAATAATTATTCATAGTCAGGCTAATAATTTATAGTTTCCTAAGACATTGTTTTCCTCATGTTTAATAGAGGCCTTCCTTAGCATTTATCTAGCCCCCTTGATGTGGCTGTATAGTTGATTTTGCTTCATGATTCATGAAACAAAAAATATGATTCTTTCCATTTTTGCACTTTGACAATTTTCGCGATAATGCATTTGATGTTGGAATGCTCAAATAAGGTTGAGTTGACTAAAACTAAGATGAGTCAGTTTGAAGGAATTCCATATCCACTTTTAAGTCTAGACAAAACATTCTTGTATGTTACTAGTTCCCAAAATGACTCTAGCAAAATAGAAAATCTGATCATAGACAAACAAAGCTACAAGCATTTTACTACACAATAATATGTACATCTCTCTTCTCATCATTCAATAAAAATCATAAATATTTAGAGGATCTATGAATCCTATTTTATAGGAAAATTACTGAACTACTTTCCTTAGCATGTTTGTACCACTAATATAATAGATTGTTAAAATTTAACAAACCTTTAAATAGTTATTATACACATCCTATAAATGATGGAATGTTTCCAAAATATCATAGTTTGGTAGTTTTTCTCTTTTAAGGTTCTTTAGAAACTACATCAGAATGATGCACTCTGGAATGATTAGGTGACTTGGAAAGTGAAAAGAGGCCTTCCCTAACATTTGCTTGCCTAGCTTGACATGTTCACATTGGCCATTTGTGAAAACTACTAACAGTTTTATATTTTAATAATTTTTCTCTTAGGTTTCTTTAGAGACTACCTTAGAACAATACACTTGATAATTTTTTATGTTCAGTCAAATGCTCGAGTCTGGAAAATTTATCCAAACGTTGCTTTCTTTTCATCGTCAAATTGCTATGGCTTTTGAAGTCTTATGTTCCCATCTGAACTGGATAGGAAAAATCCTTGGATTTTAAATGATTTATGAATTAAAATTTCTGAGGGCATTGATTGGAATTTATAAATAGGACATGGAGGGAGAGAGAAAATAAGGGTAAGGGACTAAACAAGATAGTGAAGCTCCTCCCCTGTTGTGGATATCATGGATCTGAAAGAGGGATCTCTTTTGGCCAAAAATGTAGCCAAAGGAAGATGATTTGTGGTATTTATATGCTTTCTAATAATGTCCCTTGCAGGAGGGACATATATATTTGGTATATATTCAGAAGCAATAAAAAGCGTCCTGGAGTATGATCAGGAAAGTCTGACCACATTGGGGTTCTTCAAAGATCTGGGAGGGAATGTTGGAATTCTGTCTGGTCTGATCAATGAGGTCACTCCACCATGGGTAGTTCTGGGGATAGGAGCCATTATGAACATCACTGGTTATTTGATGATCTGGTTGTCTGTGACCTAAAGGATTGTCAGACCTAAAACATGGCAGATGTATTTGTACATATGTATAGGAGCCAATTCTGAGACTTTTGTCAATACAGGGGCTCTAGTTACCTGTGTCAAGAATTTTCCTCAGAGCAGAGGAAGTGTGCTGGGAATCTTCAAAGGATTTGTGGGGCTCAGTGGAGCTATCTTCACTCAAATATACCATGCGATTTATGGGCAGGACAACACAGGGGTAATTCTACTGCTGGGTATCCTGCCAGCTACTGTATCCCTTGCTGTCATGTTACTAGTGAGGCCCACTAAAGTTGTTTCAAATAAGGAGCTGAAACGCTTCTATAGTTTTCTCTACATAGCCCTAGCCCTAGCAGGGTTTCTGATGATTATGATTGTGGTGGAGAACAGAGTCAAGAATTTTCCACAATCAGGCTACCAAATTGTAGCTGCCTAAGCAATCCTTTTCCTCATGTTTAATATTGTTGTGGTTGTAAATGCAGAGATTTACAACATCAAGCTACAAAGATTGACTTCTCAGAGCAGAAATGGGTCTCTGAAGCCTGTGCATATTGATGTTAAAGAAGATGGAGTGAAGATCAAAGATGAGAAAAAACCCAAAACTGAGATCAATTTGGCAAATTTTATCAGTGAATCTGTTGCTTCACAGGAAGTCAAAGGCAGTGAGCAGCCCAAATCATTAAGATCCCGTCTGGTCAAAATGTTCAAGAGCCCTACAAGAGGAGAAGAGTACACTATCCCCGAGGCACTTGTGAGTGTGGACATGATAATCTTATTTGCAGCCACTACTTGTGGGGTTGGAACCACTTTCACTGCCATTGACAACATGGGTAAGATTGGGAAAGCCCTGGGATACACTCCTGTCATGAATATCAGCACTTTTGTTTCTCTCATCAGCATCTTGAACTTTCTAGCCCTTGTAACGGCAGGATTTCTGTCTGAATTTGTGATGCAAAAGTACAAAGTTCCCAGGCCATTGATGTTCACAATAGAATTGCTTATTGCTTGTGTTGAGCATGTCTTTACTAGTTTTGCTCTGCCAGGATCACCGTATGTAGCCTCAATCGTTATAGGCCTGTCCTTTGGAGCTCAATGGCTCAAATCCTTAAGATCCTGTCTGGTCAGTTGATTTCATTTTACAAATAAAAAATGGAGGGAGAGATCAAACAAGGGTGAGGGAAAAAACAAGGTACTAAAGCACCTTCGCTGTTGTGGATATATGGATCTGAAGGATGCATCTCCTCTAGCCAGAAATGTAGCCAAGAGAAGGTTGTTTGTCGTATTTATATGCTTTCTGATAATGTCCCCTGCTGAAGGGACTTTCATGCGTGATATATATCCAAAACCTCAATCTGCCCAAACAATTTCAGACAGTGATATCAATCAATATGTTCTAGCTGTTCATTCAGGTCGTGGTGCTTCAGAAATAGTTGCTCATTCGGGCCATACTGCTGTGGACATCTCCAATGTAGAAAAATATGATGAAGTAGAAGATGGAAAGCATGATTCTACTCAGGTCGATCATCATTTCTTTTCTTTTTTTCGTTACTGTTAATTACTTCAAAATAGCGTGAGAACCTTCTATGGTTTCCTGCTTTTTTACGAGTTCGATCTTTATTTTAAGGTTACGTGCATTTAAATATGGCTTTATTTTATAAAGAAACATTTCTCCAATGTTTTTTAATTTTATATGCAGGGAACTGCAGCTACGATGGAGGTGTGCACATCATAATTAAAATATATATTTTATCACTATATCGTAAGTTGTATTTAGATTCACTAGGAATTATTCTAGTGGGTGCCTTGTAATTATGGTGAGGAAGTATTTATTTCCTTCAGCTATCTTGCTACAATGGAGAGAGTGTTGAGTTGTTGGAAGTGGATTCACTCTGAGGGGAGGGAATCAGAGTGAAATAAATTTACACCAAGATTAAGGATTAAAATTTGATTGCAATTTAGAGGTTTTTAACAAAATGAAAAATTGGAACGAGTTCAACACATGAGTGCAATTTAATTCATTTCCAAAGCATATATAAGATTGTTCAACTGAATTTTCTTAAACAATCTGTCTATGCTCAGTAATACCATATGTCAAGAAGAATTAAATGCTGAAAGAGATGACTAAAACCAAACAGTTTTGCATCACAGAATAAACTGCACACATAACAACATGAATAGTTGAAGTATCAGAGCTTGACAAAAATTGCACACAAAAGATAATCAGAGAGACAAAAGACAACACATAACACCAGTTATTCCTAAGTGGAAAAACCCTCATGGGGTATAAAGAACCACTCTAACCTCCTTGCTTTATTCCAACTGAACCTCAACTGATTACATTGGTGGAGTTCAACTCAACACCTCAAAATAATCCTTCTAACAACTACAAAGTTCGAATTTGTACTCACCATTGATCTTATAACTGCATTTCTTTTGCAGTCCTTAGACCACGGTGGAATACCAATTTAAGTTTTTCAATAATATCAATTCCAATATTTCACTGTATGCAACAGTGTTACAACTCTATCATGAAAACCAGAGTAGTGTATCTCATGTGTATGAAAACAATATTACATCCCTGATGTGAAAACTAGAGGAATGTATATCATGTATGTCACAATATTCTTCATGAAACCTTTTTTATCTCTACTATATATACTCCCAAAACTATAAATGTCTAATTCTATTTAAATAATAGAGATGCCAATCAAAATAACTTCAGAGGATACCCTCGAAATAGAGTACCTGACCCTAGTTAGGGTTTCAATAAAAAAAAACTATCTTCAATAGGTGAAAGCCCAGTAAGGTATCTTTTAAATTTTTGTTCAACCAAAACTAAAAATTTCTCTACCAATTGTCATATATTTTGTTTACTTGAAAAGCAAAACTTTGCAAAGTAATAAATCTTCATAAACGTAAAACCTTTGTTTACTAGAGCAAACCATTTTAAATAAAACTATCAACTCGAGATTAAAACCGTATCTTTTTTAAAACTGGAACTTCTTTGAAAATAAGTGTAGACCTTAAAGAATAGTTGAACAGTAACCCTGCAGTAGCATTTTCTGATTCTTTTCCTTCAAAGACAATAGGGTAAATCAAAAATTGTTCATTGAAATAACAACCTTGTTCATGTTTCCTTTTCAACTTTCAAATTCACCTTCGAATCAAAATATAAATAAATTAAAAATGTTACCTCGATCATGGCAGTTCAAATTGTAAAAAAATCCCATAAAAATCTCAGTTAGCTCCGCTTTCAGCTCAAAACAAGTCCATAAACGAATTCACCATCCATCAAAGTCCAACATATTTGAAACCCACAATAAAATTTTAGCTAGAACACATTGAGTCTGAACTTTTGTATGCATCTAGCATCTAGGGTTTAGACCTTCCTTTGAACAAAAAGATAAAACATACTTTGCCTACCCTACTCCTTTTGAAAATCTTCAAAATACTTTGCAAAGTATAATAGTCATTTGAAATCTGGCTAAACGAGACACAAAATCATTTTAACTGCATAAAAATGCCACATCACCAAGTTCACAGGAGATAACTTTGCATTGTAGAAAGGCCACAAAATGTTTACTTTGCATGAGAGCTTAAGTTTTTTTTTTGGCCGATATAAAATAGTTTATCAAAACACATTAACACTTCACATATGGCTATTAATCCATGTAAATGATCGATGAAAATAATGTGCCCAATCGAATATTAAAATATGCATTCCAACTCAGACTTGTAGTTAACTTCCATGTGTTCAATGCTGCAAAGTACCATATAAAGAGTGGAGCTTGCAAGGTATAGCCACAATGCCATGATTTATTTTGTCAAGACATATATATTCGACGACACAATATAAACCATTAGTCACAAAAGGACCAATTAATATATGTATATATGCCAACGTCTCGAATACATATTACCTCAATCATGTCAGTTCAAACTATAAAACAAATCCCATAAAAATATCAGTTACCTCCACAAACAGCTCAAAACAAGTCCATTAACGAATTCGCCATCCATCAAAGTACAACATATTTGAAACCCATAATAAAATTTTAGCTAGAACACATTGAGTCTGAACTTGTGTATGCATATGGAAGCCAGGGTTTGGACTTTCCTTTGAACAAAAAGATAGAACATACTTTGTCTACCCTATTCCTTTCGAAAATCTTCAAAATACTTTGCAAAGTATAATAGTCGTTTAAAATCCGGCTAAACGAGACACAAAATCATTTTAATTGCATAAAAATGCCACATCACCAAGTTCATAGGAGATAACTTTGCATTGTAGAAAGGCCACAAAATGTTTACTTTGCATGAGAGCCTAAGTTTTCTTTTTGCTCGATATAAAATAGTTTATCAAAACACGTTAACACTTCAAATCTGGCTATTAAACCATGTAAATGATCGACAAAAATAATGTGCCCAATCGAATATTAAAATATGCATTCTAGCTTAGACTTGTAGTTAACTGCCATGTGCTCATTGCTGTGAAGTACCATATAAAGAGTGGAGCACGCAAGGTATAGCCACAATGCCATGATTTAGTTTGTCAAGACATATATATTTGACGACACAATGTAAACCATTAGTCATGAAAGGACCAATTAATATATGTATATATGCCAACGTCCTGAATACTAATTTGACTATTCAAGTCAAGTGTGAATGTGCTGAGTATTATTTCAAAGGCAAAGAACCTGAATATGAAATCAGTCAACTGTATATGCTTGAATGAAATCAACAAAGATCATGCTTAACTGTCATCAACATCAAAACAACATATATATCACCTAAAAGTATAATGCAACCCTGTGAATGAATATGCCTCATGTCTGCACATGAAGCTAAGAGATCAGTACCACAAAACTCGGATATAAACCAACATCAACATACAAGTACTGAACAATATATGTAATACCAAAACTGAGTATTCCAAACAAATCACTAAGATGCCAAGCCAAACAATTTTGTCATCAAGGACAAACACAAAGGGTCAACAGAAGGGTAGCAAATTTTTCCTGAACCAAGTATACCTAAGCCTGTTCTAGGACATGGTGCACAACATAACTAAATAATATATATTATCATTATATTATATGTTGTTTTTTAATAGATTATTAAAATTTAGTACCGAATTATTCTAGTAGCTACCTTGCAATGTTTGTTTCTTTCAACTACCTTCTATTGTACTTTGTTTTGATTCAAATATTTTTTTTTTTCTAAATTATAAACTTTTTTAATAGTTTAGAGTCCAAATGATTTTGCTTGTAACCTGAGAATATCAAAGAATAAAATTAATATTTTTATAACTGTGCATTCTATCAAGAGTTATGGATATATTAAAGCAAAGATCTATTTGATCTGCATCAAGGATTTGCAGAATTTTGGAGACACGTATTGAGGTTGTCAAGTAAAGCTTTGCTATTTGGTGAAAATAAATGAATACATTGGTTATTATTAATAGGCCCGTACCTTATTTTCATTGAAGGTTACTAATATCAAACATACATTTAATTTTTTTTAAAGAATTAAATTAAAAGAAAAGAGTGTAAGCATCATTTACTTAATAACTAAGTATATTAATAAATATATAAGAGGAAACTAATTTATTTGTAAACATAAATTGATATATAAAGATTAAGAATGTGTAAGTGTGAACATTTATGTATTCTAATATTCAACAATAATTTAATTGTTCTTATATGAATAATTTTTGAATTCATTTCTAATCAAAAGTCGTACAAGATGCTTCCTTTTAGTCACACAATCAATTTCTAAAAGAGAACTTTCTGTTATTTATTTTTGATGAAAAAAATCAAACCAATAACTAAGAAATTAAAAAATAGACATTACAATATGCTTGAATCGGCAATACAAAACAAACTTTACATCCACCTAAAATTACAAAATGCTTGACTAAACAGTACAAAACATGAACAATTATTAAACAACAATGTCACGATGAATCGCTTCACATTACTTACAAGAAATAACTAACCCGAGCACGTTAAATCTTTGATGGTGTTTATTTTTCCTTATAGCACTTCAAGCCATCAACAAACCAAATTAACTAAAGTATTTAATTGATATCTTTTTTCTTTAAATTAAGATTTCTTTTTTAAAACTTCAAATTGGTCTTAGGACAAATACTTATTCTAAATATTTAGAGTGATGAAAAAGAAACACTTGATTTAAGAAATAGATATGAATGTCAAAAGAAAATTTAGTTGTTTTTGTTAAAATTCATTCTTCAATTATTTTTACAGTGTATAAGAATTTTAAAAAATTGAGAAACAGAATAGTTGCAATTATTAGAAAAAGATAGTAATGAACTTTACTTTGTGGAGGCCAACGCTGTACACATTGGGCTACACATGGCTAAAAGAGAAGGTTTTAGAAAGGTCTAGCTAGAGTCTGACTCACTAAATACCGTCAATTGTCTGAATGGGTGCAAGGATCCTAGCTGGACAATTGCTAACCTGATCAAGGATTTCCAGGATATAATAAATGAGTTGGATGAGTTCAAAAATTTTCATGTCTTTCGAGAAGGCAATAAAGCGGTGGATCCACTGGCCAATATGGCGGTGGGCTACATGGTGGCTAAATGGTGGAGCATTAGGCACTCTTTCCCAAAATAATTGTGCGCTCTTGCTTGTGATGATTCCATCCATTTGCGGTAACAAATGAATTTTAATCTGATTTGATTGAGTTGTTGGGGAAACGACTTCTGTTTGTTTTCCCTATCCAAAGATCTAGAAACTTCCCTTGTGCCTAGATTTTCTGTCTAATTGTGTGGCCCATTTCCTACTACTGTTTGGAGAGTTTTCTGGTGTGGCCCATTTCTTACTACTATTTGGAGACTTCTCTAGGGCAGCCCATTTCCTGCTGTTTGGTGACCCAGATCATTATGGGTGGGGACAAGAACAGGAAAGAACCGCCTACTTTTGAGAAATGGAAGAAAAACAAGGAGGTGTGGCAGGAAATCATTGATGGAGAAGTTGTCCCCTTCTGAAAGACTCCATGGCCCTTCTCCTCCGCTCACGAAAACCTTTGTCAATAAGTAGAAGAAAGGGGTTCTAAGGGCTTATGGTGCTGATTACAAGCTGGACGAAACCCTGGTGGCGATGGTTACTATCCTGGTGATGAATGGCAGAAGGTTCTATAGAGAAAAGAAAAGAAGGGAGGAAGACATGTCAATTTTTTTCAACAAAGACAAGGAGTGCTCAAGAGTTAACAAAATGGCTGATGGTGGCTACAACAGGAAAGATCTATGGCTCCCTAGGTGGACATGGACAAGTTCATCATGAGGTATATTATGCTTGATGGCAGATATGCCAGTATCTTTTCCTACCATTTTACCATTTTGAACCATTTTAGGCATGGTAAAATCATTTCTACTCCTTTCTATCTGGCCTCCTCTTTACAGATTAGTCTTAAAAAACATATGGAGAATCCCAATAATCTTGTTCTCCATGAAGGGCTTATTGTGCTCATCATGGAGTACGGTAAGACCCTTGAACTTGTTCCCTCTCTATCTGAGAAAGGCCAACATACAAATATTCAGGAAGTCTCTGACTCAAAAATGGAATTGGAGGATTGTGGGGGTGCCAATCCTTTTGATGACCCTGATTATAAGCCAGTGGAAGAAGGTGAGATGATGGTCACCCCTGCTACGTTTAGTAGTAAGAATCCCCCAATATGGGCGGCCAACAAATATAAATCTACTAGCAAGCTGATTTCTAAGGCTAACCCTCTTTCCAAAAAGAAGAAGCTTGCGGCTAAGGACTATGGTCCGAAGACTTCAGACCAGGAAATTAAATTGGACATTCCTATTACGTCCTAAAGGAAAATTAGGGGACCATGCCTAAAGAAGTGGATAGTGGGTTACAAAGGAATGGTACTCTGATGAACCTGGTGATGGAAACTAGAAGCCAGGAGAGCTGCTGGAAGTGGGTGGAGGGAGAAATCGATACCCTCAAAGTGGGGGTTAAGGAGATAATAGATATCTTCATAGCTTCATCAGAACCTAGCAAATCTGAGAAGCTCATGCTTATGACCCATAAGCTCTCCCAAGATGTCAAGGTTATGAAATGCAACCATGAACAAAGAATTGAAAAGGTGGAACAGTCTATGGCAGAGATAAAGAAAAACCTCAAGAACTTGGTCAACATAAGAAATAAGGCCATGAATAATAGTATGGAGGGGCTCGAAAAGATCAATGTCATGGTTGTGGAGTACATATCCTTTCACAGTGATCCTGAGAAGGATCTTGGAGGTGAATACATTGCTGTTGGCGACAAAAAAACCACAGGCCCTAATTCTAGGACCAGAAGTAGGAGCAGCAATAAGGGCACCTCTAGATTCATTATGGAAGAACCAGAGGAAATTAATAAGATTACCAACCAGAATAACAAGGAGCTAGTTCACTCTCTTATTTGAGTGCTTTTGTTTTGCTATCTATGTCTCTTTTGCTTTCGTGTATGTTTTGGGGTGCTCCCCTGTTTTACTGTTGGTTTTTGTCTATTTGGCTGATGGCCGACTTTTAAAACTTTTGGTTTTGGGTCCATGTAAAACCTTCTTATCTTTATCAAAACATTCATATGCATGATACCTTGAAAAATAAAGAAATAATTAGATTTGGGGATGCAAAGTTTGTTGGATTTTTTTTTAAATAATTATAATACAAGTAAATATAAGAAGTTATATGATAGGAATATAAATAATGATGTAAATTATTTCAATTTGATAAGGTTTTCTCTTGAATATCACTTTTAATTTTATTGTGAATTTTTGTAAAATAATATTTCTTAAATTTATATATAATTAATTGTAGCCTAAAAAATAACACAATTTAGAAACTATTACTTCATAATTCTAGAAAAGAAAATACTAAAAATGAATTTCTTTTATAAAGGATCATCACTTTTAGAATAATGATAATGAAGTATTTGCAATTATATAGAGACCCAATCTTATATGTAATTCTCATTGTTCAAGACCAAAGACTTTTTTAGCTATTTATATTTTAATATGCTTATAGATATTCGAACTATTGCTCAAAAAATATAATAAGAACATTAAAAGTTTAAAAAATTAATATCCATATAGATGCAATTATTTTAAAGGATTGTGATGAATAATTATGTTATAAAGCCAACAGTGAAGTTTTGACCTAAAAAAGCAAATAAAATTTAATCCATGTCATCAAACTTTTGGGTATAACCATTCTACTTGGTAAAATAAAAATGTTTTAATGTATCTATTAATTCAATGTAGATATTATATGTAATGTTCATCTTGTGAGGCCAATTTAAGTATTATATACAATGTTCATTCTACTTATTCAAATCTTTTGGAGTGTTTAAAATGAAAAAAATCAATAAAATTATCTTTAATAATGATTAAAATGAAATTTTTAATAATTACTTTTTAATAAAAGGTTTATCTCTTAAGCCCTCTTTGTATATTACATTGCATTAGCATATTAAGTTTCTAACAAGGGAGTGTAACTATCATTTTCCCAAAATTATCATGAAATAAAAAATAAAAATCCAATGAAATATATTGTATTGTTTTTTAATAGTGATTTCAAAGAAATACATTCTAGTGATCTTGAAATTGCATTCATCTAATTAAATACATTATAATTTTTTTAATAGTAATTTCAAATAAATACATTCTACTGATCTTGAAAATGCATTCATCTAATTAAATGCATTATAATTTTTTCATGAATAAGTCTATTTAACATAAAAATTAGCTATAAACGTAATAGTAAAATATTCATTAAAAAGACAAGAGGTACGAGCTTGAAGTTAATGCAAGACAAAGTTCAAAGAAAGCTAATAGTTCAAATGGTCAAGCCTAAACATAATATTAAAAACTAAGACAACTAATGCAACACTATTGGGAGGGGATATTAAAATTATTTTTTCCTTGACACCATAAAGGGTAGAAATATCATCAATCATGTCATAGCTAGTGAGAGGACATTCTTCTTAATGAGTAACTTTGAAGTCTTTAGAGCACAAATTGGAGAGATGACCATCTCTGATTAAAGAAACTTTGTAGAGTTTACTTTCTGGTTATTCATAATAGGTGATTGATTAGTAGTAATTTTAAAAAAAAAATGATCATGGAAATAACTAAATTATTCGATTGTGAAATATGAAATTTGAAACTATTGATCGATGAACGTAGATGGAGTTAAACTTTTGGTTAATGAATGTAGGTAAATTTTTGGTTGATGAATGTAGGTGGAGTTAAAATCTTGGGTTGATGAATGATGGATCTTTTGTTTGATTTAAATGTTAAAATTGACTAAAATATAAAGTGAATTTAGTTTTGTGGATTTGTATTATTAATTGTTGGAAATGTGGTCTATTATTTACATTTAAATACACAAATTGAAATATAAAATTTAAGTTTGTAGATTTAAATTGTTATTTGTTTAGAAAGGTCTTTTTTTGTTTTCTTATTAATTAAATCAAACTTAAAATTAAAATCTAATGTCACTTGAAATTTTTATAAATAATTTACATTGTTTTTTTTAAAATGTTCTTCTTTATAAAGTTGTTGTTATGTCTCATCCACTTGAAAATTCTTTGTTTGAAAAATTAGGAAATTATCATTACTGCTAAATTAATTTGATGGATGTATGAATGTTTTTAAACATTTTGATATTATAGGAAGACTAAATTACATGAATGAAAAATTTTAGACAAACTATCAGAGAAAAAGTGTTGGTTCAACCATCAAATTATAGGCCTTGAGATCCACTGCCTACTTAGATGAATGGGGGATATACACCTATAACATCATTCACATAACCTAAGTTGTGTGCATATTCATTTTCTCCAAATATGAATTCAATGATTATAGTTTAAGCTAAATTCAAAATATGCATAAAATAAAGCAATGGCTGTCATAATGTCTTATTTGGACGATGCTTGGCCAACATGGAATTCTTTATGAGCTCCTTTTATCAACACTAGGTTGACATTAGCACACCATTTTTAATGTCATAATTGTTTGTGCACATCATTTTCTTATGAGATGGGGGAGGATAAGTGTTCACATCTACCATACTACATTCCAATTTCTAAATTGTGTGCATGTCTTCTCAATTTTGTAAAGACTTTGAACACTTCTTTTGTGAATAATGCCACAAAAGGGAAAACATTCTTATCTACTTTATTTTGAATCCAATGGATAATTGGGAGTGTTGATTCATTCAAGTTTTAGAGTATTCTAGCTCTTAAATTTGTTGGATATTAATATGTAAGAAATGAGATCTTAGTGTAGGAATGTAAAATAAGAACTCAACTATTTATGGCATATCATTAGAATAATTAGCTATATTAAGCTATATTCATAATAGGAGAGTTGAAAATTTGGGTTTTATGATTCCTTTGTTGATATTGTGAAGTGTGTGTGTGTGTGAATTAACTAGGTTAAATGATAATAAAATGATAAATTTTAGCATAAACAATGAAATATAGAACTAATAATCAACATAGTAAGATATATGTGGGAATGAGAAACAAAGAGAAACCTATGGTTGTAATTTGAAGAAAACTATGTTGGACTGGGGAGCAAGGTGCCCTAGTTTGAGGATGTCTTCATCAACAAAAGGTTTTAAATTCTGAATTAGAAGGGTTTATACATCCATCTCCTAAAAAATTGGCCAAAAAGTGTCAAACACCATAGCAAGGTGATTTAGTTTGGGGGTTTCCATCTATTTAAAATTTAGAATCATCTATAATAGTCTAATCTACACAATGATAACCTCCTCTACAGTTGGATCTAAACCTTCACAATGAAAACTAGAGAAAATAGTGTTGTATAGAATCTTGCATATGTCAAACCTCATGCTCAAGTGTTTCCACCTCCACAACAATAAATGATGATTGAAAAAGTGATCTTATCCTTAGGGAGGATAAATGCTAAATCATAATTGAAATGCTAAATTGATAAGATTGTGCCTTAGGATTCATAATGGTAGTGATGCAATTCTCTTTAGACAAGTCCTCTTATTGTTGATCCTATAACATGACAAAACATAACATAATCCATCATGAAATTATAGTTCAAGATAGTTTGTTTTAAATTGTTGCTCCTTGTACTTAGATATACCTTTGAATGAATTGATTTTAGACTCTTTAATCATGCTAATATAATAAAATTAAGCTTTGTGAATGATAAAAGTTTTCTTTATATAGGGTTCTTAAGGTATTTATAAATTCAGACCTACATTTGATGATCAAATGAAAATATTAGGATCGAATCACAATTGATGGAGGCTGACACTCACACATGTTTGAATTTGGGCCCTTTTTGGAGACACCCTAGTCCACTTAGATTAGAGCATCAAGCACACTATTCCTATAAATTAGGGACTAGATAAAGTGGTGGTAGAGTATCAAGACCTAAGGCATAGGATAGGGTCTCAATAAATAACATATGACAACAATAGGATAGCATAAAGCCCATATAGGCTTAAAATGACCGAGGAGAAAACACACTAAAGTAGAGGCACAAATAGAGTGTGAAGTTACAAAGGATTATAATTTACTACACTAAAAATATATAGTTTTATATTATAAAACCATTCTTAAGTGCGATAATGAATTTTGAACCTTGATAGTTTGGAAAAACTAAAAATAACTAGTCTAAATCTCTACAATAGTACAAATATATAAAGTAGGTTTAACTTTCAAAACTTCTAGAAATGGTCAATGTATTGTTATAGAGACATAAGAGAAGTAGTGAACAACATGTGGATATTTCTAAAGTGGTTATTTGAAAAGGCATATAGGAGAAAAGACTCGGTAGTTGAGAATGTTCCAATAGTTATTATAACACTTTTATTTAGTGTCCAATATTTTTAACTTTATAATGTACCAATGCTTGTGATTTAAAGTTATTAGTGTTGATTATGACTACCCATAATTGAACCAAACGTATTCCTTATATCTAAAAAGCAACATATTATGTGATGCCACATTAGTGCACCAATAAAACATGACATAGTGCACAAGTACTTATTGGTCTCACCTTTCTAGGACCTTTTTGGACACCTTAGAAGAAAACAGTATGATGTGGTCATAAAACCTTAGTTATGAGCAAGGGACTTGTCATGTAAGCTCTAGTGAAATTTTGGGAGTGATTTGAAATTACCATGTAAAATTTTGAGAAGTGCAAAGTTAGGGTGCTCAAATACTAGGTCCTCTCCCCTAACATCTAAAAAAAGTACAAAATGCTCTCCATTAATAGAAAAACCCATGAATGAGGTGGTGCTGAAACAAATTTGTACAATATGCTAAACTTGTAATATAAGGCCACATTGAAAAAATAATTATCAATAAGAAAACACATTAAGAATCCATTTTAAATTAAATAATTTTGATAGTGAAAGGTGTGACAAAAATAGTGACAATAATTTTATGCATGTTTATAAGTGATTATTTAATGTTATGGATAGGGTAGGTCCAACTACACACAAGCAAAAGGAATAGAGAGTGGTGTTCAAAAGTGGTGGTGTTAAAGTGAATGTGCTATGTGATAATCAATTGCAAAGTTTTATTTGTCTCTGTCAATTTTTTAATTAAAAAAAAGAACTGAACTACACATATAGCTGAGTTTTTTTCCATGCAATGTGAGTGGCCTAAGCTAGGTGAGGGTTTATAAGAGGAAGCCAACAAATCATGGGTCAGGGGGCCATGGAGTTGGTAGGAGAAAGGATGTTGTATTTCTAAATAAATGAATACTTTTAATATCTACAAGGCTAAGTATTTTATGGCCCCATGAATATCCAATAGAAAAGATAAGCACAAAATGCCAAAATAGAATAGTCCAATGACATTATGCCTACTTAATCTCTTTTCCTCATCTTTGATCTTCTATTGTGTATCTTGATAAATTAATCTATGACTTTTGTTATCTTTTCTTCTTGAAACAAGTTAATTAACATTCTCACATTTAAAGTCTTTATGTAATTGATCAAAATATCCTTGTAAGTAAAAAACTCCATGATGTAATGTCCTTAAAGTATAATAAAAATAACTTGTATGTATCCACTCTTCTTTAGTTACTATCCACCTTACAATTTCACATCTAATTTGATGTGAACTAGTTCTTAGATAGGCCATTAACATTTTTTCTTTCCATTTTATTTTCATTGTGGTATAGTTATTTTGTGTATGGTCATTTTTGAAATTGAAATGTTTGAGATGGTGTTATATTTTTCTCCTAAATTGTCTCATTTGCATGCTTTTTCTAAATTTTGGATACTCTTTTATGTTAATACCTCATTTATACTTTCACTTGTCATTTTTTTAATTCACCCACTCTTACTTCTATCTAATTTCCATTCTATTGTCATTTTGGGCCAACAAGGCATATTTGAATGTTCTCTAACCTTTCAAGATAACTTAGCTACCAGATCATATTTGATGTTTCAATAAGAAATACCTCAGGATTAGCCAAGACAATCTCATATAAAATAGATGATTTTTCAGAGGTTATTTGTGATTAAATTTTTTTATAATCTCTATATTTGTCTCCACTTTCTAGCCGATGTGTTACCACCTCAAACATCACACTTGCATATCATCCTTGGTACCATTAGTAGACCAAAAAAAAGATTTTTAATTTTTTTAGTCACATAATTCATCATTTCTACACCTGAGGAGAAGGCCTTCCATCCTCCTTGTATCCTTTTTGTACTATATGTTTCCTAGTTGGTTTTACTATGAAATTAGAGGCTAAGATTCTTATAATCATTTACTATTTGCAAGGGGTTTCCTTCAAAATAAAATTCCCTATGAGCCTTCTTTCTCTTCAAGAAAAATATCATGGCCTTAATTTTTCTAGTTTTCACCTACATCCTCACCTTATGGCAAAACAATTCTACATATTTTAGGTGTTCTCTCAAATCATTTTTTATTTTTTTCATTAAAATAAGATCATCTACATATAGAAGCAACTTTATTACATAGTTGTTTAGTTGCACCGCCCATCACCAAACTTTTCTATCCACTCTAATTTTTCAATGTACAATGAAAATAGCATAAGAGTTAATGAGAAACCTCTCTTGACTCCTATATCAATTCTGAAACAATTTTTTCAAGAGTTTTTATTTGTATTTTAATTTTTTTTGTGTGGGTTTAGTTAAAGTAGTTAGTGGGCTAGAGGTGGGACTTTGAATGGTCAAATGTAGGCCTTACTTTCTTAGTAATTTATTGTTTATTCTTATTAAATTTATTTTTTCAATAATGAAAAATAATTTCTTTGCATTTATGAAACAAGAAATGGAAACTATTGGTATTATGGAAGCAAACTATTTAGGGTAGGCTAGTGGTGCTTGGATTTAGATCAAAGCAACAAAAAATTTTAGAGATATTGAAGCATAGAGAAAAGTAAAGTAAAATTTCAAAGAGAAAGAAAAAATATATGCTTCCAAGAAAAGTCTTAAAGTGTGGGTAAACGAGGAAGTGTCTCAAGACTTTAGTCTAAAATCAGCCAAGGATTGTAGTGTGAGAGAAGAAGAAAAAATATATAGCCACACATTTACTCCTCTCATTTGGTCATCAAATTTCTCTATGTTAGAATTTTTGAGTGTTAAAAGTTCAGTTAGAGGGTCTAGAGGTTAGGGAATAGGAAAAGAACTTGAATTTTTATGACGTTACTGAGGTAAACCAGTCTTTCATGAAAGAAAATTAAATATTAAGGGAGTAGTTGATAATTCTAGAAAAAATATTAAAA
Organism: Cryptomeria japonica; assembly: GCF_030272615.1. Taxonomy (NCBI): domain Eukaryota; kingdom Viridiplantae; phylum Streptophyta; class Pinopsida; order Cupressales; family Cupressaceae; genus Cryptomeria; species Cryptomeria japonica. Next base: position 213,065,459 of record NC_081409.1, on the reverse strand, counting down.
ATAAAGAAATATGAGTTGCAATTTATGAAGTTAACATAAAAAAGTATGAAAGAATCAACAAAAAGCGACTTGAAATGAAACATAAAAATTCTAGCAAGAAAAAATTCAATCATAGAGAATAAATAAAAGTAACCAATTAGATCAACGTTTTGTGTAGTAGCAATTGTGTGTGTGAAGAGTGTGCAATGGGGTACCAAATAGCTCTAGACAAAATAAGAAGCTAGTATGAAGCTCCATAATAGTAGAGAAAGGAGGAGTTCTAAGCAGTTGTGTGATTGGGTGCAACTCCATATTGTTGTAGATAAAGTATTTGTAATCAATAATATAATATGAGTTCGAGTATTTGGTAAACGTTCATTTTATGATATAATAGAATGAACGTTTACCTGTCTTTAACTGTATTGTTGTTTAGGTTTTATTTTATGTGTATTTCCTATTGTTTAGGAAGCACTAATTATGCGTGTGCATTAAACATGGAACACTTTATGAGCTCCTTTACGAAATAACTCAAACACTTTTTTTTGTATTGATCAAAATAAAAGATTACAAAAATTAAAAGAATGAATAATAGTAAAAAAGAAAGAAAAGAAAAAAAGAAAAAAAAGAAAAAGAAAGAGAAAGAAAGACAATTGCACCGAAAAGAAGCAAGATACAAACTTACAAATACACAATCGTTCATGCAGATCATTTTCCCAAACGACAATGAAGAAGAAACACTAGCATCTATCTTACCATGTTTCAATTTTCTAAATTTCTTGCCTGTCTTCTCAATTTTGTTTATACACATCATTTTTCCAAACAACAATGAAGAAGAAACACTAGCATCTATCTTGCCACATTTCAATTTTCTAAATTTCTTGGATGTCTTCTCAATTTTCAATTTTGTAATGACGTTGTTCAACAGTTGTTCGTGAATAATGCCACAAATGGGAAACATTCTTATCTACCGTATTTTGACTCCAATGGATGGCTCGGAACGTCGTTTCATTCAAGTTTCAGAGCATTTTTTTATGTGCTTAATTTTGTTTGATGTGGTTTTATTTCAAAATCGTTCTTAAGCGTGACAATGGATATTGAATCCCGCTAGTTTGGACCATGTAAAATCAAGCATTTTGGAGCTCCAGAACAGCACGAATCTATAAAGTTGGTTTGACACACTAAGCTTCTAGGATTGGGCAGCGTGTCGTTAGGGAAATATAAAAGTTTGACATTAAAATCAAGCATTTTGGAGCTCCAGAACAGCACGAATCTATAAAGTCGGTTTGACACGCTAAGCTTCTAGGATTGGGCAGCGTGTCGTTAGGGAAATATAAAAGTTTGACATTGGTACAATATCTTTTAAGTTGCAGTCGTTCGTGCACGTCAATTTTGTAATGACGTTGTTCAACAGTTGTTCGTGAATAATGCCACAAATGGGGAAACATTCTTACATACCGTATTTTGACTCCAATGGATGGCTTGGAACGTCGTTTCATTCAAGTTTCAGAGTATTTTTTGGTATGCTTAATTTTGTTTGATGTGGTTTTATTCCAAAATCGTTCTTAAGCGTGACAATGGATATTGAATCCCGCTAGTTTGGATCATGTAAAATCAAGCATTTTGGAGCTCCAGAACAGCACGAATCTACAAAGTCGGTTTGACTCGCTAAGCTTCTAGGATTGGGCAGCGGGTCGTTAGGGAAATATAAGAGAAGTATTCGATACTAGGTGGATATGCTCATATCCACATCGGTACAATAGCTTCGCAGTTAAGCTTTCTTCTCAAACATGTGATTACGAGCGTGTTCAAACCCTATTGGTTCCTGATAAGCTAAGTGGCATAAATTGAGAAGGCAAAACGTGGACGTGGAAGCTGTAAAGTTGTATGATCGATGAGTTGCATGAGGTTTGAAACAGGCATTGTTGGAACTTGCATTTCACACGGCGAAACAAAGGGAAGCGGATTGTTGAAGTTGATATGAAACCCTGGCACAGACAGGATTTGACTGGTAAAGGTCGGTTAAGTCAATCGTACTGTGGTCAAAGGAAATTGCTTCACACGAGTTCTAGTCTGTGTCAGTCGTGAAATTGAGTCAGATTTGGAGTGAGATAGTCGGAGTGGTCTCTTCATTTGGGCGGCGGTCATTGTAGGCGTTTAGGTGGATCTGCCAATAAAGGAGAGAGCTTGTTCTAATCATTTGAGAAAGAAGGCTTGAATTCAATTGTTTGCAGACTTTTTTTTCCCATGTGTAACAAAGTGGCGAGAGGAGGAGAAGAACACGAGCAGGATAAGGGAAAAGAAGAGGAAGCAACAAATCTAGCGGGTTATAGTTATAGTGGACTAACGAGGGAGCGTGAAATGTCTGTGATGGTGTCGGCGCTGAGTGACGTGGTGGCTGGAACAACTGGAGTTAAGAGAGAGAGGGAGGATGTTGATGAGATTCAGCCTAGTGTTCATCCTAGGGCTAATCCACCTCTCTCTCTTCCTCCTGCTATGGACTTCAATCTTCATCCTCCATGGTCTCTGCAATTGTCATATCCATCTATGCAACACCACTATTATGGTGCTCAAATCCCCATTACTGCACCTCCCACCGCCGCCATGATGCCAGCGCTTCAAACATTTTTAGGTCAGTGCATTTCTCTCTGTCTCTTTCTTCTGGAATGGATAATCTTTCTTGTTTTGATCTTAAATCGATTAACAAATTTAGAAAACAACTTTGTGCCACTATCCCTCGTTCACTCCCTCCTGCCATGGACTTCAATCTTGATCCTCCACGGCGTCTGCAATTTTCATATCCATCTGTGCAACACCAATGTGGTGCTGAAATCCCCATGACTGCACCTCCCATCGCCGCCATCGGTGCCTATTTCTATCCATCTCTCTTCTGAAATGGATAATCTTTCTGGTTTTAGTCTTAAATCGATTAACAGATTGGATGTTTCAGAAATTTAAATGGGGCAGTTTTTAGAATCCGCTGCATCCATGTTTTCTGTTGTAATTTTATACATGAAACTCAAGGCTAAAGTGTTCCCTCTAGAAACAAATTTAGAAAACAGATTCTGGTAAGCTAACCCGGCCTCAGTGTCGTTAAAAATAGTCTTGTTCCTTGTTTGATCTTAATGGATGGATGAATGGATTTAATAATTACAGACAGCATATGATAGAATGAAAAAGGTTGTAATAAGCTGCAGTGTAATAGGTTTTTTTGTTGGAAAAGCTTGAGAACTTTCACAATCCAAATTCTTGCTTTCTTAATCAGACGTTTCAGATTAAAATTTCTACACAATAGATTCTAAAATCAATTTTTTGAATGCTATATAGATAACGATTAAGAATAGTCACAGTTGATTCTAAAACTAATCTTGGCCCTGGCAGGGTTTCTAATGATTATGATTGTGGTGGAGAACATACTGAAGAATTTTTCACATTCAGGCTATCAAATTGTAGCCGGCTTAGCAATCCTTTATCGCACGTTTAATATTGCTGTGGTTTTAAACGCAGAGATGGACAACATGGGTCAGATTGAGAAAGCCCTGGGATGCACTCCTCTGAATATCAGCTTTTTTGTTTCTCTCATCAGCATCAGGAACTTTCTAGGTGGTGTGATTGCAGGATTTCTGATGCAAAAGGACAAATTTCCCATGCCATTGATGCTCATAATGAAATTGCTTATCGCTTGTGTTGAGCATGTCGTTACTGCTTTTGCTCTGCCAGGATCACTGTATGTAGCCTCAATCGTTATAGGCCTGTCTTTTGGAGCTCAATGGCCCAAATCCTTAAGATCCTCACTGGTCAGTGGATTGCATTTTACAAATAGAAAATGGAGGGAGATGGCAAACAAGGGTGAGGGACAAAACAAGGTCCTAAAGCACCTTCCCTGCTGTGGATATAGGGATCTGAAGGAGGCATCTCTTCTAACCAGAAATGTAACCCAAAGAAGATTGTTTGTGGTATTTATATGCTTTCTGATAATGTCCCCTGCTGAAGGGGCTTCCATGCGTGGTATCCTTCAATATGCTCCAGCTGTTCATTCAGAGGTCGTCTTTATTCCTTTTCGTTTTTCATTACTGTTAATTACATCAAAATAGGGTTAGAACCTTCTGTGGTTTCCTGCTTTATTAGTTAGATCTTATTTTAAGGTAACGTGCATTTAAATATGGCTTTATTTTATAAATAAATATTTCTCCCGAATACTTTTTAATGTTTTTTTCTTTTATATGCAGAGAACTGCAGCTGTGATGGAGGACTTGGTGTCGAAGCCTCGCAAACTTTCAGAGCCAAGTAAACCTCAGATTGATCGAGGACGTGGTGCACAGCATAATTAAAAAATGTATTTTATCACTATATCAAAAGTTCTTTTTAGATTCACTAGGGAATTATTCTACTGGGTGTCTTGTAATTATGGTCAAGCAATTTTTATTTCCTTCAGCTATCTTAGCTACAATGGGGAGAGTGCTGAAGGATGGCAATTTTTTTCTAAACGATGTAAACCTAAGCCTGATCCAGGACATGGTGCAAAGTATAAATAATATATATTTAAATAAGTTACTAAAATTTAATATCGAATTATTCTAATAACTACCTTGCAATGTTTATCTCTTTTAACTATCTTCTTTTGGACTCTGTTTTGATTCATATATAGAATTATGAACTTTCTTATTTTTTCTACAACTGTGTATTATATCGAGAGCTTTGGATGTATTAAAGCCAAAATCTATCTACACTTTAAATCTTATTTGAATCAAGGGCTTGCAGAACCGTGCAGATACATATTGGGGCTCCCACATATTGCGGCTCTCGAGGAAAGCTTTTCTATTTGGTGGAGATAGATAAGCACATTGCTTATTAGTATTTTCTATTAGGCTAGCACTATTGTAATTGGTTGCACTCAATTTTGGTTAACTCATCATTAAGTTTCTAAATTACATAAATTATTTTTCTCCAATCTAATTGACTAAAAAAATTACATCTTATTAGATACATTAACATAATCTTTAGTACGTTTAAATTTTCTTTTCAAATTTATTTTACACATCCAATAAACAAATTAATAGCAAATTATTTAAAATCTATATCTAGGGGGTTATAATTATAGTGGACTAATGAGGGAGTGTGAAATGTGTGTGATGGTGTGGAGGCTCAGTGACGTGGTGGCTGAAACTACTGGAGTTGAGAGAGAGAGGGAGGAGGATGTTGATGTTCAAACACATCAGATAAAAACCTTTATCTTAACTTTATATCACTTTTTATAAGAATCTTACATTTCATCTCATATATTTTGTTCTACATTTATTTGAAAAACTATATGATAATAAATTTAAATTTACTTTAAATAAGAATAAAAATATTGCATAGTTAAGATTATCATACTATGGAAACATATTAATTATGTATAAACCGATAAATAAATTCTTATGTCTTGCACCATTTTTTAGTTTCTTTTAAAAATAGACGAAAACTCAATGCATATAATAAAAAACTATCCTAGATGAGCTAGGAGAATAGTCAAATGTTTGAGTGTTTAGTTTCATATAGTAGCAAATATAAACTCAATAAATTTTATTAGTGAGATCTCAAAATTATATTATTAAATTAATTAAAAAATTTAAATTGACAATTAAAATAAATTATTAATTTTTTTTTAGATAAAAATGTTTTAAATTGAAAAATTATTATAATTATTTTTTTTTTCTAATTTATTAAAAATTCATGTATTAATGATAAGTAAATAATACAATAGTGCATTTTTTCAAGATTAGAAACAAATACTTATATGCGTCTCCAACAACGTGTTAGAAAGAGAAGAAAATCAACAAAACAATAATATGAGTATAGAATGCAAATTACAAAAGGATGGATGATGATGTTCACAGTTGAGACTGAAAATCCATTGTGAGCTTTGACAACGGCTATCAACTAGACTATAAATTTAAATCTAGTTTTGATTAGACATTTCTTTTTAAAAATATTAGAACTTAGATATACTAAAATATACTTTGAATAGTATATTGAAGGTAAAATTATAAAATAATAATATTAGTATACTAGTTTGTTTTTCTGGATTCGATTGTGTGTATTTTTTTTTTAAAAAATACACACAATCGAATCCAGAAAAACAAACCAGTATACAATATGGATTGTGAAAATCTCATAGCTTTAATAATATCAGTCTCAATGGCAATACCAAAAATAGACTAATCTTATTAATCTTTACTTTTGTGATCAATAATTTTGATCGATTAATATTATTAACTTTTTTAAGAAATCATTTTTTTTAATATTTGTAACAAAAAACATTTTAAATATTATTTACTTTTTAATAAAATAAAATGTTTATAAGAATAAATAATTAAAACATTATTATTTTTAGAGGTATTAAATTAAACGATTATTTTTCATTATATTTTATAATTCAATAGTTTTTCTATAATATAAAATTTAAATATTTGAAATGTTGATAACATTTTCATCAATGTCATTGTAATATATTAATAAGAAGTCATATTGAATTTTAAATATTATGCTACCTTCTATTATCTCTTATTTATTATGTTTTTTTTTAAATTTTTATCTTTTATTGATTATATTACTATATATATGGCATAGTAATAAGTGTTAAATAATAATGTATATATGAATGTTTTCTTTTAGATTAAATTGTATTTTTTTTTAATTCTATTCTTGTAAATTAAATTATGTGTTGCCTTTTGAAATATTTATAAATTTCATAAAATGCAATATGTATACTAAAGTACTTCAATTATAAGTATATTTAATTTAGCCTACACATGCATACTAATTATATAATATATATTTATGATTATTGTAGATAAAACTAATATTGAATATAAACTTAAGTAATTTGAAGACTTTTTAATTAAAATTTCAAAAGGTTATATGAATAATAAAAGTTATATAAACCTCTAAAAAAAATTTAATGTGTGAGAAATTTAAAACAAATATGATATAAATCATTGATATGCAATAACTTTACCTAGGAGAATCGTTTTAAGTAAAAAAATTATCACAATAATAATAAAAATCTTACTCAATCTTGTCTAACACTATACAAGTATTTATGGATGAGATTTGTGTAAATATATATATGAATTTATGTAAACATGTAAGAGCTTGAGTGAGAAAAAAAAAACTACAAAAAATTATTCAATCTATCAATATTTATATACATTAAATCCTTCACTTAAAATAAATAGAAAATTA